>NC_052947.1:4320094-4544040 GCF_013358895.1 Oreochromis aureus
GGAAGACATCACACTTTTTAGAGATGGAACTGCAGAAAAACCTAAAACCTTGACATGATTATGAATAATAGAATTATGGACGTTTCTCCGTTTTTGTGGATTAGCCTTTCCATAACTAACGTCAACTACTGTCCTACTTTGGTAAGATTGAAATTAATGTCTTTGACTGTCTTTAGTAGGTGTCTCCTGTGAGAAAGTTAGAACACCGTCCAACTGTCTAAAGATGCAGTCTTTAGCCTAACTGGTTGTTACTGACTCAGCGATGCTCATGAGACATTTACGCACTGTGTTGTGACCTGATTGTGACAGAACAGTGACGTTGTTATTGGTAGTTTGAAGGGTACGGTGTTGGGGTGGTGCATGTTAAAAGTTTTGAGAAGCACTGGTTAGACATGTTAATTTTTTTGGTGTAACATATTGGCAACATTAACACATTAATTTGCTAAAGGAAAAATAGGCAGTTCCCAATTGCCTGTGAAAACGACCATTCTGCCCTGTTCTTGTAATGACCACAGTCAGTCTTATTCGTTCTCATACATTTTGGTCTATTTATTTACTAATTTCAGCAAGCATAATGCCTAGGAAAGAGAGGCTGAGAAAGGAGAAAGAAAGGGATCTACAACAGGCAGCCCAGGGAAGCAGTTCTCTGCTCTCCTGGATGAAAGCAAAGGAAAATGAAGATGAAAGGTCAGAGTCAAGGGCAGAGTCAGGTTCTATTTTAATGTTTTAATGTAACCTGCTCCTTGCAGTTAATTCTATTGAAAAATCTTAAAAGCTGTTCACACTTAGTTTTTAATGAACTTAATCAGCAGGCATTGAGCTAACTATTATTTTGTACCTACGAAAGTTATTTCTATGTTACAAGACTTGCAGTATGGGTTATTATTAAAACTATCTGTTTAAGCTTATTATTATGATAAATAATAATACTATTATTATTATTATTGTTCCATTGTAGTCAGTCACAGCAGGGAAGCAGCTCTATGCCATCTACCAGCATGCGATTTTTTTATTATAAAAAGAAAAGGTTTTCCACATATGCAAAAAGTGCCCTTTTTTCCCCTTGGAGCACTTGCCCCCCAAAATGTCTGTGCACGCCACTGATGATGGAATTAGGCATTTTCTGTTCTGCAGTTTGCCCTCTAGTGGTTGCTTTGTGTATTTTATTCTGTAAGCTCTAGTCAGGGGGAGTTTCACCTGTGTTAATATGGAATGGAATATGTGACTTGTTGCTGTGTGCACCTTTCGCTAAAATTGTCATTCATGCTGGTTTTTGCTGCTGCTCCAAATGAGGGATTTTTGTGTCTGTGTTGGTTCCCTCATTAATCACAGTGCTAATGTGCTGTATTAGAGATGAGACAAAAGTGTATAATATCCCATCTGTGCAAAAATGCACTCTAACTGCATTTTTATACAGATGGGATAAAAATTATTATCTCCTTCTGACATTGTGGTAAAGATTTGGAGGCGTCTTTTGGAGGGAACCCCATCGAGAAGAGGGATAAATGGACTTAGGAGGAGGCCCTCTGAGTTTTTGTGCACACTTATAATAAATAAACGTGAAATAAAATTAAAAAAAAAAACAAAACAAAAAAAAAAAATTGAATGTTTCCGTTCTTATTCCCTTTTTCCTCTCTCTCTCTAGTCGCTCACCCTGCTCTTTGGTTTCTTTGCTTCTCTTTTCTATCACTGCGTCGATCACCTGTTTCCCTACCCATCCACAAACAACACCCTCTATTTCTACATGCTCACTCTGCACGATCACGCACACACATGTGTTTAAAGGCAACACATTTACAACAGCCTCACAGTGCACACAGATATAGGACACACACACTCAGACGTGCATACACTTGCTCATATTAGTTATTATGCACACACATAGTCAGACCTTTGGACCTTCTTGCCGCGCATTTTTCTTCTCTTTATTTACAAACAAATGATGTGTTTCCATTTTCCTCACCCTTTTAAGCGAGACACACAGCGTACATCATTAGCCATACACACACAACTATGGGCACACTAAGGTTTGTCACATGGAATGTGCACGGAGCTGGCTCCAGAGAAAAAAGGTTTAAAATATTTAACCAACTTAAAAACCTACAGGCAGACGTTGTTTTATTACAAGAGACTCACAGGCCTGTCACAGGTTTGAATGAACTTAAAACACCTGAGTTTCCCAATGTGTTTTCAGCCTGTTATAATTGTAGACGAAGAGGAGTAGCAATTTTAATACATAAAAATATTAATTTCACAATATTCAACACAGTTATAGATCCAGAGGGCAGATTCCTAATCGTTAAACCATCTATACTTAATCAAAAGTTATGTATTGTAAGTTTATATGGTCCAAATGTTGATGACCCCTCATTCTTCCACAGATTTTTTAGTACACTCCCTGAACACCTAGATTGCACACTTGTTCTTGGGGGCGACCTCAACCTGGGGCTAAATGAAGAAATGGATAGGCTCAATATAGCAGGAACTCAGCGCAATTGGCAGTCCACAAATATAATCAAACAGTATATGAGCAACTTTGGTCTTTGCGATGCATGCCGCTTCCTTCACCCCAACAGTAAGGAATATACTTTCTTTTCACATGTCCATCACTCCTACTCTCATCTGGATTATCTCCTAGTCAGCAGCTCACTGCTGAGTGACATCTCAGACACTGAGATTCACCCTATAACTGTCAGCGATCATGCTCCTGTATCTTTAACACTAATACACAAGAATAATACTACGGCAAGTAAAAACTGGAGATTTAATACATCACTACTCAAAGACGAAGCATTTATCAAATACTTGAGCTGGCCCCCTTTCTTCCCTCCCCATCCTCAGCTGCCTCCCTCTTCCCGCTTCACCACACCCACACACACACGCAGGGCTTGGCTTGGGGTGCAGGTGTGTCACCAGGGTGCAGGGGAGGCACTCCCCCTCTGTCCCCTTCTGGCCGCCTGTGTCTCAATTTTATTCCGCAACCTAGACATCCACATTACTCATACTCTCATAACAAATACATATAGGGCCTTGGGGGTGGGCACGTTATACAGCGTCCAGAGGATGGTCTGTGTATTCAAACCCGCCTCTGGCGCTGGTGCCCTACCCTCAATTTTAAGTGCATATAGACACTGAGGGTTTTCGGGAGGAGCCGTGCTGGTCTCTGGCAGGAAGCACCATGCCCTCCTGTGTTTTAAATGCACTTTAGAACAGCACGCAGCAACACTACATATGAGCAGGCGGAGGGAGGTTTGGGGTCTTCACTCACCCCCGTTCTGTTAACCGTCGGGGCTGGGGGGCTGGGAGGAGGTGCTGGCCGTCGGATTGGGGTCTGAGATGCGGGGCCTCCCTGCTACTGCAGATCAGAATCAGAATCAGAATTGTGTTTATTGGCCAAGTATATGTGCAGACACATACAAGGAATTTGGTTCCGGTAGATGGAGGCTCTCAAGCACAGCAATGTAAATCACACGCACACACATAACACACACACACACACACACACACACACACACACACACACACACACACACACGTGTCTATATATACATTACACATGCATACACATACATAGACAAAGCTGTGTAAACCAACTATAAATAACCAATCTAAACTTATAAGGAGGCGGTCTGCTTTCCTCCATCCCAGAGAGAAGGGTTACATCTCCTGGGTCCGGGTACGGTTTGCCCCTCTGGGGGCAGGGGTATAGAGTATGTTTGGGGAGTGTGAATATGTGTACAGTGTCTATTTGTGTCTGTCTCTACGTCGGGTGAGTGCCGAGTATTTGTTTGTGTATATGGGGGTGGGAATGCACGTTTGTGTCTGTGTGTGCCTGTTCGTCTGTGTCTATATGTCAGGTCGGGTCTTAGACTCCACCTCTCTGGGAACATCTCAGGCTCTCCGAGGTATGGAGGCCTATCTCCCCTCACCACACTCCCTGCCGGTGGCTGATGCCCTCAGACGTTGGTGTGTTGGTGGTTCTTTGCGTCTGGGGCTGGGCGCTCATGTATGTACCGACTCACTCTGGTCGATTGGCGGGGCCTGGCGCCTGTGGCCCGACTGGGCCCCTTCCGGGGGACGGGGTGCCCTCAGGCCTCTGGCCTCTGGGCCTGAGGCCCGGTCCTCTCTGGCACAGCTGGCTGCCAGCAGAGCCTGCGGGCAGGTCACTGCAATCCCTTCTGGCCTCTGCTCCGTGGCTGCTGGATTCAATTCAATTCAATTCAATTCAATTTTATTTATATAGCGCCAAATCACAACAAATGTCGCCTCAAGGCGCTTTATATTGTACAATAGATCGCACAATAATAAATACAGAGAAAAACCCAACAATCATATGACCCCTATGAGCAAGCACTTTGGCGACAGTGGGAAGGAAAAACTCCCTTTAACAGGAAGAAACCTCCGGCAGAACCAGGCTCAGGAGGGCGGCCATCTGCTGCGACCGGTTGGGGTGAAAGAAGGAAAACAGGATAAAGACATGCTGTGGAAGAGAGACAGAGGTTAATAACAGATATCATTCGATGCAGAGAGGTCTATTAACACATAGTGAGTGAGAAAGGTGACTGGAAAGGAAAAACTCAATGCATCATGGGAATCCCCGCAGCCCACGTCTATTGCAGCATAACTAAAGGAGGATTCAGGGTCACCTGGTCCAGCCCTAACTATATGCTTTAGCAAAAGGAAAGTTTTAAGCCTAATCTTGAAAGTAGAGATAGTGTCTGTCTCCGAATCCAAACTGGAAGCTGGTTCCACAGAAGAGGGGCCTGAAAACTGAAGGCTCTGCCTCCCATTCTACTTTTAAATACTCTAGGAACAACAAGTAGGCCTGCAGTGTGAGAGCGAAGTGCTCTAATAGGGTGATATGGTACTACAAGGTCATTAAGATAAGATGGGGCCTGATTATTTAAGACCTTGTATGTGAGGAGCAGGATTTTGAATTCAATTCTGGATTTAACAGGAAGCCAGTGAAGGAAGCCAAAACAGGAGAAATATGCTCTCTCTTTCTAGTCCCTGTCAGTACTCTTGCTGCAGCATTTTGGATCAGCTGAAGGCTTTTCAGCGAGTTTTAGGACATCCTGATAATAAAGAATTACAGTAGTCCAGCCTGGAAGTAATAAATGCATGAACTAGTTTTTCAGCGTCACTCTGAGACAGGATATTTCTAATTTTAGAGATGTTGCGCAAATGGAAGAAAGCAGTCTTACATATTTGTTTAATATGTGCATTGAAGGACATGTCCTGGTCAAAAATGACTCAAGGTTCCTCACAGCGTTACTGGAGGCCAAGGTAATGCCATCCAGAGTAAGAATCTGCTTAGATACCATATTTCTAAGATTTTCAGGGCCGAGTACAATAACCTCAGTTTGATCTGAATTAAGAAGCAGAAAGTTAGCGGCCATCCAGGTCTTTATGTCTTTAAGACATTCCTGCAGTTTAACTAATTGGTCTGTGATACCTGGCTTCATGGATAGATAGAGCTGCGTGTCACCTGCATAGCAGTGAAAATTTATGCTATGTCTTCTAATGATGCTGCCTAAGGGAAGCATGTATAATGTAAATAGAATTGGTCCTAGCACTGAACCCTGTGGAACACCATAATTGACCTTAGTGTGTGAAGAGGACTCTCCATTTACTTGAACAAATTGGAGTCTATTAGATAGATATGATACAAACCACTGCAGTGCAGTACCTGTAATACCTACAGCATGTTCTAATCGCTCTAATAGGATATTATGATCAACAGTATCGAACGCTGCACTGAGGTCTAGCAGGACAAGCACAGAGATGAGTCCACTGTCAGAGGCCATAAGAAGATCATTTGTAACCTTCACTAAAGTTGTTTCTGTGCTGTGATGAGCTCTGAAACCTGACTGAAACGCTTCAAATAAGCCATTCCTCTGCAGATGATCTGTTAGCTGTTTGACAACTACTCTTTCAAGGATTTTTGATATGAAAGGAAGGTTGGAGATTGGCCTATAATTAGCTAAGACAGCTGGGTCTAGAGATGGCTTTTTAAGTAAGGGTTTAACTACAGCCACCTTGAAGGCCTGTGGTACATAGCCGATTATTAGAGATAGGTTGATCATATTTAAGATTGAAGCATTAATTAATGGCAGAACTTCTTTGAGCAGTTTTGTAGGAATGGGGTCTAAAAGACACGTTGATGGTTTGGAGGAAGTAATTATTGAAGTTAACTCAGAAAGATCAATTGGAGAAAAGAGTCTAACTTAACATCGATGGTACTAAAGGTAGCTGTAGATAATATTACATCTGTGGGATGATTATTGGTAATTTTTTCTCTAATGATAAAAATTTTATTAGTGAAGAAGTTCATGAAGTCATTACTAGTTAACGTTACAGGGATTGTTGGCTCAGTAGAGCTCTGACTTTTTGTCAGCCTGGCTACAGTGCTGAAGAGAAACCTGGGGTTGTTCTTATTTTCTTCAATCAGTGACGAAAAGTAAGATGTTCTGGCTTTGCGGAGGGCTTTCTTATAAAGCAGCAAACTATTTCTCCAGGCTAAATGATGATCCTCTAAATTTGTGACACGCCATTTCCTCTCCAGCTTACGAGTTATCTGCTTTAGGCTACGTGTTTGAGAATTATACCACGGAGTCAGGTACTTCTGGTTTGAGACCTTAGTTTTCACAGGAGCTACAGTATCCAGAGTCGTACGTAGTGAGGAGGTAAAATTATTAACAAGATAATCGACCTCTGTTGGGGTAGCGTTCAGATAGCTGCTCTGCTCTATGTTGGTACAGGGCATTGAAGATGATAACAGTGGGTGGATTATATTCTTAAACTTAGTTACAGCACTTTCAGAAAGACATCTACTTTGATAAAGTCTACTCTCCACTGCTGTGTAATCAGTTATTGTAAATGTAAATGTTATCAGGAAATGATCAGACAGCAGAGGGTTTTCAGGAAACACTGTTAAATGTTCAGTTCCTATGCCATATGTTAAAACAAGATCTAGAGTGTGATTAAAGTGGTGGGTGGGTTCTTTTACATTTTGAGAGAAGCCAATTGAATCTAATAACAGATTAAATGCCATGTTGAGGCTGTCATTTTTAGCATCTACATGGATGTTAAAATCACCCACAATAATTATTTTATCTGAGCTGAGCACTAAATCAGATAAAAAGTCTGAGAAATCAGAGAGAAACTCTGTGTAAGGCCTAGGTGGGCGATAGATGATAACAAGTAAGACTGGTTTCTGAGTTTTACAGCTGGGTTGGACAAGGCTAAGCATCAGGCTTTCAAATGAATTAAAAGTCTGTCTTGGTCTTTCGTTGATTAATAGGCTGGTGTGAAAAATTGCTGCCACACCACCCCCTCGGCCTGTGCTTCGAGATTTCTGGTAGTTAGAATGACTCGGGGGTGTTGATTCATTTAAACTAACATACTCATCCTGCTGCAACCAGGTTTCTGTAAGGCAGAGTAAATCGATTTGTTGATCAATTATTAAGTCATGTACTAACAGAGACTTGGAGGAGAGAGACCTAATATTTAATAATCCACATTTCACTGTTTTACTCTTTGGTTCAGATGTGGATACTGTATTGTTCTTTCTTTGTGATTTTTATGTTTAAGTTGTTTATTGCTGGTTTTAGTTTGTTTTTGTCTGTTTGGGAGCTGACACAGTCTCAATGGAGATGGGTTTTTGGGGGGGTAGCAGGAGGAGAGAAGCTGCAGAGAGGCGTGTAAGACTGCAACTCTGCTTGACCTCTCGTTTGGGGCTCTCCTCAGCTCTTCCCAGGAGGGTGGCACGGTGCCCCCCTGGTGGTCCTCCTTGAGTCCTCGTATTCTGGGGCCTCTGGATGTCTGGGGCCTGGATCTCTTCCATACCTGCTTCATGCCCTGGGGGACGGGGCTACGGCTCCCCACACTTCCTAGCAGATCGTTACATGGAGAAACCTTTTGAATACAAGCGTGCTGATGCACACAGGTGTACACACGGGTGTTCACAGACACAAACTACACCTTTCTTGGCTGCTACCTCAAAGCACATTGTGCGCTGTCGATCTTGTGTACTGCACAATAACATGTAATATACTCTCCCTTAGCTTCCCTGCTTAGCCTCTTGTGTCCTTGTCTAGTCTCGTGTTTTTTGGTGTATTAAGAGTTTTTTTCATGTGCTATGTGCAGAGGTGTTTTTTTCTGTTCTCAAACTGATCTCCCTATTGGAGCTCAGTCTGAGGGGAGTTATTTTTTTCTCCTTATCTTTCCTCATGTTGTGCTTTTTCCATGTTATACCCCTCTGACCTGTCTTCCCCATGTGATGTTTGTGTAATGTATGTATGGTCGGAAGGGTAAGACGGCGCTGGCAAGGCTGACAGCCTTAACCCAATTTCCCTCGGGATGAATAAAGTATGATCAATCAATCAATCATTCAAACAATCAATATTTAGTATTTATTGTTATCTACTGTTAGCTAGTTTATTGTGATGGTGTTGTATTTATTATGTTGCTCTTTTTTGTTTGTTTTCTCTTCTGTTTTTTCTTATCTCCATACAGGTGATCCAGGTGTTTTGTTTGTTTTTCTTTTTTTTTCTTACCCCCTTTCTCACAATCTCTTCTCCCCTCTATTTTTCTTTCTGCCCCTCTCTTTCTTTCATTCTTTCTCCCTGTCCTATCCCCCAGTCATGTCTGTCCCGTCTGTAACAACCAAAAATCAAATCAAATAAATACATAATTATAATAAAGGTCAATCAAATGGACCAATATGGCAAGGCCATGATGACCCAATTGGTAAAGTAAATCCGCTTGGCATCTTTCTTGGCCTTCAGTTAACAATTCTGATGGCTAAAGATCCAAACGGGACAGGCAAAAAAAAGAAAAAAAAAAAGAAAGAAAGCAAGAGACAGAGAAGACATGAAAAGGTGAAGGGAACAAGAGTAGCTGAACACATTTTAGATCCTGTAACGTCCAAGGCTCTCCCTAGTGCTAGTGAGGTTGCTAGGCTACAGACAGAGGATCTAATGCTTGAACCATTGTTCTAAATGTGTTCCAGAATCAACTAAAGTTGAGTGAAGGCAGGAAGTGTTTGTGGTTAAGGGAGATGTTGTATCGCCGTAGCAAGATTGGTGACCAGTTGGTGATAACACAGAGTTTGAGATCTACCATTTTGAAAATGAGTCATTCCATTCACTGGGCCGGACATTTGGGACAATCTAAAACATTTTCTAGAATGATTCCCAGATTTTACTGGCCCCAACAGTTCAGTGATACAGTGCATTACTGTAAAGCTTGCCCACAGTGCCAGTTAACAGTTCCAGGCAGGAAAGCAGATAGGGCTCCGCTTATCAGTATGCCCATCATTGATACACCCTTTTCACGCATTGCCATGGACATTGTTGGCCCACTAGAACAGAGTAAAGGAGGTCATAAGTACATACTTGTAGTTTGTGACTATGCTACGAAGTATCCTGAAGCCTTCCCCCTGAAGAAAATAAAAGGCCCGTCAGATTGTTAACTGCCTGATTCAATTGTTTTCCAGAGTAGGTATCCCAAGCAAGCAAGCAAGCAAGCAAGCAATTTATTTATATAGCACTTTCAGATCAGCCCCCAGCTGAACACAAAGTGCTGTACACTTGACATGCCAAAAATGATACATTGAAGATGTTAAAAAATAAGAAAAATAATAATAATAATAATAATATAAAATAAATAAAATATATATATATAAAAAATGACATTTAAAATAAATAAAATTAGCACAAATAGCAAAAACAATAATAAAATAGTATAAAAAAATGATGATGAGAATTACATTTAAAACAATAAAATCAGCACATTAGATTAAAACAATAAAATCAATAAAATCAGGGTCAGACTGTGTCATAAGGCAAGGAGTAAAAATGGGTTTTAAGAAGTGTTTTAAAAGTGGACAGTGAAGGGGCCTCTCTAATGTGCTGGGAAAGATTGTTCCACAGATTAGGAGCAGCAATAGAGAAGGCCCTGTCCCCTCTGAGCTTTCTCTTGGACCTGGGTACCTCCAGGAGCAGCTTGTCAGCTGACCTGAGAGACCTGGGGGGTGAGTAAGGATGCAGAAGCTCAGAGAGGTAAGTTGGGGCAAGACCGTTTAAACATTTAAACACAAACATGAGAATTTTAAAATGAACTCTAAGATATACAGGCAGCCAATGGAGTGAAGCCAGGATGGGAGTTATGCGCTCTCTTTTACGAGCTCTGGTTAAAAGTCGTGCAGCAGCATTTTGGACCAGCTGCAGACGAGAGAGTGCATTACAGTAATCTAAACGACATGAAAGCATGGATTACCGTTTCAAGATGCGGCCTGGATAAAATAGGTCTTATCTTTGCCAAGCGCCTTAGATGATAAAAACTGGACTTGACAGTAGCCCTAATTTGAATGTCTAATTTAAAATCACTGTCCATCTTAAAACCCAGGTTTGTAACAACAGATTTAAAATACTCTGCCAGGGGTCCCAAATCAATAGCGGAGGGTACACAAGGTCCACTAGGACCAAACAGAATCACCTCAGTTTTGCTTGAATTACATCTTAGAAAGTTTAGGGACATCCAAGATTTAATGTCTTCTAGACATGCTAGAAGTGGCTTAATAGAGAAGGCCTCTTTCTGCTTCAGAGGCAGATAAATCTGACAGTCGTCAGCATAGCAGTGGAAGGATATTCCATGCCTTCTGAGGATGGTTCCCAGGGCTGTAAATATAATGAAAAAGCAGAGGCCCTAAAATTGAGCCCTGCGGGACCCCAGACTGAAAAGTGGCAGAGGAAGACTCATACCCTAAAAAGTTAACACTAAAAGTTCTGTCACAAAGATAAGACCTAAACCATTTCAAAGCAGTACCACGAATGCCTGCAAGATGGTGCAAGCGAGACAGTAAAATGTTGTGGTCTACAGTGTCAAAGGCAGCTGTTAGGTCAAGGAGGACAAGAACAACATGATTACCAGAATCACAGGAAAGGAGGATATCATTAAAAACCTTTAAGAGTGCTGACTCTGTGCTATGAAAGTTTTTAAAACCTGATTGAAAGACCTCCAGGACACCATTCTCATTTAAAAAATCCATCAATTGGCAGTGTACAATTTTCTCTAAGATTTTAGACATAAAGGACAACTTGGAGATAGGCCTGTAGTTAGCCAATACAGTGTGGTCCAGGGCAGGTTTCTTAAGCAAGGGTTGTACTACCGCATGCTTAAAATTAGCAGGGACTACACCAGGGCCCGTATCCCTAAAGAATCTTTGTGCAAAAAGTGGCTCCTAGCGGCCAAATTCTAAGAAAATTCTCAGAGTCATGACGTTTTCTTAGAATTTCCCCTAAAAGTGACACGATAATCCCAGTTAATATAAAAGCTATTCCTCAAGATTCCTAGCGCTTAAAAGGGCTCCTAAGGCGAGATCTGCTAAGAGCAGGAAGAGGACTTTAGTGGCTTAGGAGTTCCCTAAGCAGCTGCACAAAATGGCCAACAGAAGAGGCAGGAGAGATACCTTTATGTTCGTTCACCAACTGGGCCAGCAACAAACCTTGCTCCTCAGTCCAGTTCGGCTTATGCAGTCCCTTTTTCTCCATTTTCTGTGTTTGTAGGATATTTGTTAACAAGCCTTTATAAATAGACCAGCCAGCAATCACAGACATTGATAAAAGCTGAGCCGTGTTACCCTCGTTAAGACCACACTGGACTTGTAATGTTGTGATTTCTACTTCATTAGGGACAGCCCTTGAGATAGAGCCATCTTGTTTTCAATGGGGTCCATATGGGAGTGAAAGTACAAAATATGCCAGCTAGGATATTGATATGAGCAAATAAGACACGAATCATTATTTGAACAGGGTGTAATGAGTTTAAGTTTTCACATATTTTAGATTCTAATGTTAGGCTATAACCCCTACAGCTTACTATTCATTTTCCAGATATTTTCTTGAATGTGAAATATTATTTGCAATTACAGTCAGCATAAGATTAGAGTGTATTTATTTTATTTTTATTTATTTAACCTTTATTTAACCAGGAATGTCCCATTGAGATTAAAAACCTCTTTTTCAAGGGAGTCCTGGCCAAGAGGCAGCAAATTTCCAAACAAATACATACAAACAAACAAGATTAAAAATTACACAAAACAATTACACATTATTGAGGCAGTCTGTAGGCCTTTGAGTTTAGTTTTAAAAACATTTAAATTATAACATATAATTATGTTTATTGATTTGAGGGTACATCCTTTGCTCATTCTCACCAAAAGCTCATTTCCATCAAACTTGTAGGATCAACCAATCACGGCTTTTGAAATGATGACTCATACCTAGCAACGGGGTCAACCACACCTCCTCACTAAGATAGGATTTTCCATCCATTCCTTGCTCAGAGTTCACTGAAAATGTTCTGGGATCACTTCTAAGCTAAAACTCCTGGCAAGGAATTTTTAGGTTAAGTTAGGAGCTCTCTGAGAGGATTCTCAGAATCTTTAGGGATACAGGCCCAGATATTAAACTGCTGTTTATAACAGTAAGAACAGCCTGGCCTATGCTAGGAAAAATCTCCTTAAAAAATTGTGGTGGGACAGGATCATTTGAGGAACCAGAGGGCCTCAGGTGGCCGACCACATCCTCTAAATAAGAAAGAGTCACAGGCTCAAACTGGTTAAAAACAGCAGAGCAAGGGATCGAGACAGAGGGGTCAGACTCAGGGGAAGAAATGAGAGCCTGCGTGGTTGCAACCTTCTCAATGAAAAAACACATAAAATCATTAGACAGTTTATGCGAGGCCTCCAAACAGCCACTTTGTGGAGCATTTAAGACTGAGTCAATAGATTTAAATAACACACGTGGATTGTGACTGTTGGAGGAAATGATCTTAGAGAAGTATTTTCTTTTAGCCTCTTTGACTGTATCCTGATAGAGGCGCCAGCAGTCCTTTAGGATTTGAGGAGACACCTGCAGTTTGTCCCTCTTCCATCTGCGTTCAGCTCTACGACACTCCCTCCTCACAGCCCAAGTGGCGTCATTAAACCAAGGGTCAGTTTTAGCCTTGGGCTTCCTGGTTTTTAATGGTGCCACAGAGTCCAGAATAGTAAGGCAAGAATATTGAAACCAGGAGCTGAGGTTCTCTGTATCCAAGGGAGTACGATCGGTGGGGATAGACAGCTGGTTAAAAGCAGTTGCGAACTGGGCAGCAGTGGAAGGGTTAATAATCCGACAGCGGCGAACAGGAGCACTGGTTTGAACTGTAGTGCGTGAAAACACAGCATCAAATAATACAGCCATGTGGTCAGAGAAAGCAGTGTCAGTCACTTCCACGTTAGACACAGGTAGACTGTGTGACAAAACCAGGTCTAGTGTGTGTCCGTGTTCATGTTGGGACTAGGGATGGACTGGACCAGATTAAAAGAGTCAATAAGGCTCCTTCACCAGAGGTTTATCAGGGCAGCAGACATGGATATTAAAATCTCCCACAATAAGAACATGATCGTAGTTGGGCATAATCCCAGCTAAGTCATTTATGAAATTCTTATTGTATTTAGGGGGACAATAAATAACAGCAAAGAGCACAGAGTTAGAGCGATTGACTTCAAAACACGTGAGCTCAAAGCTGGAAAACGAGGGCTGTAAAACACACTGTTTAAACATTTAAAACCTTTTTTAAAAACAACCGCCGTACCTTTTCCTCTCCCTGATGACCTTGGTGTGTTAAAATAGGAACAACCCGCTGGTAAAAGTTCAGATAAAGTACTGGACTCACCAGTGTTAAGCCAAGTCTCCGTGACACACATGAAGTCTAGTTTCCAGGAGATGAATGACTCATTCAGAATAAAAGATTTGTTCACCAGCGATCTGGCGTTTACCAGCCCAATCCTGACAGGAGCCGGGGATGAAGTAAAAGCCCCAGCGGCACAGGGAGTCCGACACAGCGGCCTCAGATTGCGGAGGTTCGCCCAGCGCACGTTGAGCCGAGGGGGACAGGGGTCACGGAGGAGCGGCGCGTCATCCTGGCAGACCACGGGGATGAGGCAGGAATCCACAGAGTCCAGGAAATGTCGGTGCACAAAAACTCCAGGAAATAATCTATGTATTCCTTTGATGGTAGTGGGATGGTGTGCTAAAGAGATCTTGAGTTTAACCAGCCGACCACTGCGCGCCTACCCGGCGTCTTCGCCGGGAGGTAGCATGACTGCTGCGGCATAGGCAAGTTGGGATATGTGACAGCAGCGGACACCATGAATTCTGACCTCCGTTAGAAAATGGAGCTGTATTTTGTCCAGAACTTCTGAGGTTCAGAAGCGATTGGCGATCGTACACCAGTAATGACCCGATTTCTGAGCATTCCAAGATGCTCAAAGAAGTATACAGTTTGTTAGAGATCCAGGGTGTTAAGACCAGTCCCTACCACCCACAGACCGATGGCCTTGTGGAGCGAATTAACAAGACCTTAAAATCAATGCTCAGGAAGTTTGTGAATGAAACGGGGTCAGATTGGGACCAATGGCTCCCATTTTTGTTATTTGCCTACCGAGAGGTTCCACAAAGCTCTACTGGGTTTTCACCATTCCAGCTACTTTATGGGCATCCTGTCAGAGGTCCAATGGATGTTCTGAAAGAAGCTTGGGAGGGTTCAATGTCAAAACAGAGGTTTAGTGAACTCTCATATGCCCTCAAAATGAGAGACAAGGTGGAACTTTTTCAAGAACTTGCTAATAACAATCTGGCCCATGCGCAACAGCAGCAGAAAGAAAGATATGATAAAGTGTCAAGAAGAAGAGTTTTCCGTGAGGGTCAGAAAGTTCTTCTACTGTTGCCAACTTCAGAGAGCAGTCTTCTTGCAAAGTGGCAGGGGCCATATGAAATGACAAAGAAGACAGGCCCAGTCACATACGAGCTTTATTTGCCAGACCGTCAAAAGAATCATCAAGTGTTCCATGTCAATCTTTTGAAAGAGTGGACTGACCAGCCACAGAACTCAACATCCATGTGGGCATGTACAGTTGTGGATGAGGAAGAACCTCAGGAGCAGTACTTCCCTTCTTCAGCTGTCAAAACTGTGTTTCCAGACTTGCACCATTTGCCTTTGGAAAGACGTCAGGAGGTGCAATCACTTATGACCAAGGAACTCTTCAGTCTAAAGCCAGATCGTACACACATCATTGAACACAAAATCACTTTGCATTCTCCAGACCAACAGCCAATTAGAGATACCACTTGCCGTATCCCAGCTAAGCTATTGCCTGAGTTGAGAAGTGAGCTGGAGGAGATGCTGGCTGCAGGAATCATCGAGCCTTCACACAGTGAATGGTGTAGCCCTGTTGTGCTTGTACCAAAGAAAGATGATCCTAAGCTTAGATTTTGTGTAAACTTTTCTAAGTTAAATTCTGTATCTGCTTTTGATCCTTATCCAATGCTGAGGGTTGATGAACTAATTGATTGTTTGGGAAATGCTAAATTTCTGATAACCCTTGACCTCTGTACCCTTGACAGACTCGTCTAAGGACTTAACAACATTCAGAGTGCCAAGTGGATTATTTAGATTCACAGTAATGCCCTTTGGTTTGCATGGCGCACCAGCTACATTCCAAAGGTTGGTGGATCGAGTGTTGAAGGGTGCAGAACAATATGGAGCTGCATACATTGATGACATTGTTGTTTTCAGTAGTACATGGAACAATCATCTGAAACATCTTGCTGATGTGTTTCGATGCATCACAAATGCTGGACTTGTCATAAATTCCAAGAAATGTCACATCGCCAAGCCCGAGGTGCAGTACCTGGGTTATGTAATAGGGGGTGGAGGCATTCGCCCTCAGGTGGGAAAAGAGGATGCAGTTGCTGCAGCACTCTTACCAAACACAAAGAAAAGGTTGAAATCATTTTTGGGGTTAGTGGGTTGGTACTGTCAACTAATTCCCAATTTTTCATCAAGAGCAGCTTTATCGACTGACACGACAAGAAAATCTAGTCCTACAAAGATCAGGTCGACGAAAGATGCTGAGAATGCATGTAATGATTTGAAAGACTGTTTGTGTTGGAAACCTGTTTCGCAGTGTCCAGATTTTAACCTTCCCCTTACAGTACAAACAGATGCCTCTGAGGTGGGTCTGGGAGCTGTTTTACTGCAAGGAGAGGAAGGGCGGAAGTGTGACAAAGTGGGTGAGAGCACCACTTGTCCATATTCTTAGTTAACATTCTTGTTTTGATTTAACCATATTTCATATGTAGTCTGCAATAGGGAAACAGCTACTATCCCGGGTTTGTTTATGTTTTGCACTTTTACAGATTATATAATATAGCATCTTGGTTTAAATCAATTCTGACAAGTTTGTTAAGTTAACATGTTATTTATTTTAACTGTTAATTGGTTTAGTTAGAACTCACCTTACCTGCCTGTATTCCAGGAACAAAAGGAAGAAATATCGTTTCTTCCTTTTGTCACTTCCTGTATTTATAGCTTCCTGGTTAATCTGAGGTCACAGGAAGAGACCAGGAGAAGAAGGGGGAGCATCCTTGTAATTTAATAAAGTTGATTTTAGAGTGTTAGTAGAGAAATGGATTTGTTGTAATATGTATTGACCATACCTTAGAGTTGATAGGTTCGTAGCATAAACCTATTCGCTGGAACATTTAAGACAATTCTACTACACAGCAAAAGCAAGACACGAGTAGGCAAAGTTCTTTATGTTTCTCGTGCACGGGAGAGAACTGGACAAACACCGTTCCTTCGCTTGACCCGAGTTGCTCTCGTCCGCTTCCCCGTAACACTGCTCTTTTATTGAGGTTACATGAATATACATAGATTCATTAACATATGACGTATACATACAAACAAAGAGTACCTTGCCTGTGCGTTGTGTAAGTATGTGTGTGTGTGTGTGTGTGTGTGTGTGTGTGTGGGGGGGGGGGGGGTCAGAATGTGACCCCATAAATGACTTCACTAAACCTGCTGGTCTGGAAGTCCAGCAGTTCATCTAAACAAAAGGCACTTATACTTAAACAGATATACGTGTGTGACAGGGAATTTCTTTAAATCACCCCGTAGTTCTTCAGCTGAGACACCTGAGTTAGAAAACACAAACACTGCAGTTGTCTTTACTCGCGAGGGCAGTCATGGACGCAAGACCTGCGTCTCATCACTGTCTGCGTGCTTTATTTATACTTTTCTTGTGTCTCTCTGTGTGTGTGTACAAAGATAACAGAGTTATTCTAAGAACTCAGAACTGAGGTTCCCCTTTTCTAAGTCCGCATGTTCTTACAGAAAGAGGAAGTGGTTAGTAGCTGAATAAGTTCATCACACAAGTTATGAGGTGAAAAGTCACATAGACATGTGGTTTGCTTAGTGATCCATAAAAAGAGCACATTTCATGTAGCTCAGGGGTGTCAGACTCCAGGCCTCGAGGGCCGGTGTCCTGCAGGTTTTAGATCTCACCCTGGGTCAACACACCTGAATAAAATGATTAGCTCATTACCAGGCCTCTGCAGAACTTCAAGACATGTTGAGGAGGTCATTTAGCCATTTAAATCAGCTGTGTTGGATCAAGGACACATCTAAAACCTGCAGGACACCGGCCCTCGAGGCCTGGAGTTCGACACATGTGATGTAGCTGATCACATTATGTACAATTTTCTTTTAACATTCCCTCCTGTTGATCAGAAAATGAAATGTACAATTCATCAGTTAGTAACTACTTGTCTTTCACATTTTCAGTTACTACATCATTAGTTACACTTCATCTTCATCTAACAAATAGGAAAATAAGTCTTCATGATCTTCATTGGTTTTTGGTACATCTGCATATGCTGTGAGTGACAAACTTATCATCTGTGAAATTACAGCTTTTAAACAAGGAATAACTCAAATAAAGAAAAGCAAAATAAAACCAGGGAAACTCCAACGCCGATCAACAGTCTCTTTAAAACCTGTTAAAGTTGAGCGCTTCTTCCTGGATGAGGATGTTGATGTTGTTGTTGTTGTGCACTTTACAAAAGTCATTCTGAAGGTGTGGTTGGAGATCAGAATTAGTGCACCTGTTCCAGGGTGTTTCCCATAAATGGTTGTGTTAATACGCTCGGCATGTGCGAGCAAACGTAACAGTCTTTCTCTGTGGTCCTGTTAAACACGTATCTGTATCAGGCATTTTCATCCAAGGATGGATGTAGTCTCGTGTCATGTCCATTAGGTGGAGGTTGTCGTACGTCCATCTTCTCAGTCTGCCTCATGGCTCAGCTGCTGTTGGCATCAGCTGGGGTCCTGTAAGGGTGAGCTTTGTAGTCAAGGTAACCAAGAGGGGTTCCCCTTGCCATGGTTGCACATAGGTCCATCACACCTGCACCTGGCTGCCCTAAAGTTGATCGGATGGAGTGCGGGCTTACCCTACGGGGGCCCAATCAGCACTTCCCCCCCTCACCCCCGAAGCAACCAAGAGTAGGTGAGGCTTCCCCAATGTGCTTCCTCCTTGGTGTCGGGGTTTCCCGGGACCTCAACCTTTTTGCTGTGGCTCTGATGTATCCAGGAGGGTCTCTCTGCAATTTTACAGGCTGTGGGTGTGGTCAATAACACTTGATATGGGCCCTCCCAGTGAGGCGAGCTCCAATTTCTCCTCTGGAGCACACATAATAGGACCTAATCGCCTGGTTTCAACCTGCAAGAGACTGGAGAAGAGTCGTACGGCAGTTTATTGTTCAAAACAATATCCTTATTTTCTAGTAGTTTCGCCATCCATTCTGCCAGAGTTGTTTCTCTGACAGATTTGTCTAAAGGTTCACTTTTTGCAACTGAGATTGCATCTGCTTTTTTTCACTGGATAAATCTCTGGCCATTTTGAGAATACGTCTATAATCACTAGAGCATATTTTGAGCCTTGACTTTCACTTAATTCAATAAAGTCCATGTGAATGGTGTGAAATGGATGAGGTGGTGTGGGGAAATGTCCTCTTTTTGTCCTCAGATTGCCTTGTGAATTGTGTCTCTGACAGATCATGCATGTCCTCACAAATTCCTTTGCTGAAGTTTCAAAATGTAGAGTATAAAAGTGTGTGTCTATGACCTGGACCATCCCTCCTGATGACACATGGGTAACCCCATGGGTCACTAATGCTGCTATTCTGTGTAGGGACTTAAGAAGTATTGGTTTACCTTCACAAGTCATCAGATCATTTTCCAGATGTGCTCCACACTTTAACCATTTCTTCTGTTCTGTAGTTGGCGCTGCTTTTTTTCCATCTTTAAGCACATCAAGTGGTATTTGCATAGAGGATGCAGACATTAATGTGTCTACAGTTTGTTGTGCGGCTAACTTAGCTGCTTGATCTGCAAAGTTATTGCCTTTAGTTATTTCTGATTTATCTTTCTGATGTGCAGCATATTTACATAATGCTAACTGCTCTGGCAATATTATTACTTCTAATGGTGTCTTCAGAAGATTTCCATGTTGTACTGGGTGTCCAGTAGATGTAATCATTCCTCTGTTCTGCCAAATTTTTGCAAAGTGATGTACTGCTGAAAAGACATACTGACTGTCAGTGTATATATTTATATCTTGGCCTGCGAGTGTGAGGATGTCAACGGTTTCGCTTCTACAACTCTGTCTGTTGTAGTTACCACATAACCTGGGCTATTTTTAGACGCTGAGCCGTCTACAAAAACGTCAGTGAAACCAGCTTGTGGTGTGCTGTAAATGTCACCACGTGGCTTTGTCTCCTCATCTAATTTTTTCATACAGCAGTGTGGATGACCTTCTTCGGGTGAGGCCAAAAGTGCGCTCAGGTTCAACTGACAACATTTCTCGATTCTAATCTGTGATTGCGACAATAAGATTCCAACATTTGAGAGTTGTCTCGCAAGTGTGGGGTAAGAGAAATTGGCTTAGATTAAAATTGAAATCACTGCGTGGGGTACTCTGATGATCAGAGTGTGCCCTAAAACAATGTCAGGCAATGCTAAACTATATTCATCTGTAATGCTAGTTTGAAGTTACTGAATGCTTCTTCTGCTTTTTTTCGTTGTAGATGCAACACTACATTTTTACTTAAGGCATTTAGGTCATTTCTATTTTTTCAAAGAACTCACACATCTTACATATTTCAAACTTCTAAGTTAGGATTTAAAAAACTTCTTTATGTGAACTTTTCCCACAAGATTCCATTCTTTCTATAGCAGCTTCATATACAGTATGCACCAGGCTTTTAATCTCTATATGGATGCATTGCTCACAGCTCTAAAACTAGACATTAGTAAATCATATGCCTAATCAATATGTGTCACTGTGATCCACAAGCATGATCACAAATTTGGTTTTCAAACCAACAAAACAAAACAAACAAAAAGAAACAAAAAACAAGTTGCTGATGGCATGAACGCTTTATAGACATGAGTCAGAAGACAAAAAGAAAAAAAAAAGCTGCTGCCAGAAACAAAGTAGAAGTGTGAGGAAAAAAACTGAGCTCACAGACAGCTGCATGTGTGAGCTTTAATATCATGCAGCTTCTGCTCTAAAAAAATAAAAAATAAAAAATGTGTAACTTGCTCATTAGCTTGGTAGTGTCCACATATTTAATTCAGCTTCTCGAACATGTAGCTTTAGCTGTTGTATACAGGGTTTGGCTTATTAGTTGTTAGTATATGTTTGCTCTTCATCTCAACAAAGTCTCATCTAGGATGACAGGTTTTCAATCAGGTCAAGTGACTCTATGCACTTAATTAGCTTAGATATTTTCTTTATTTTCTTCATCTTATATATCATTGTACTGAGTTTGAGCAAACCTTAAGCTTGATGCAGATTACTTTTAACAATTATCCACTGTTAAGGGTCCGAAATTGAGGACGAGAGTAAAACAATGATGGTCCAGAAGAGGTCAATCAAACAATTGATTTTAATGAATACACGCAGCGTGGAGAGGTGCAAACTGCAAAACAGTTGTACATCTCTACCCAAAATACACTCTAGATTGCTTTTATAACATCAGGGTATTGTAACGCCCCTTCTTGCGTTTACAAGCACATAATTTGCATGTACAGAACATTCATGTATTTTAAGAATTAAATGCAACATAGAGGTTCCTCCTTGTGGCATACTCTTCCGAATATGGTGATGACCTAAGGCCTTTGAGGTCACCATGGACTGGACATCCTTCCGTCACCTGTAACTAAGCAAACTCAAATACCACAAGAAGCTGAATACATTCAGGCCTTTGCTCAGCTACTATTTTACTGTACCAATATACTCAGCATATGAGTTATGATACATATATATTTAACTCAATCATTTTAAAGTAGTTATAACTGCACCTGTAAGAAACATGTTAATATTTGATTATGATAACCCCTATAATATAAATTATAACATAATGCCAGCAGCTTCAATAAACGCTTTGATGAAATGATAATTAATACAATGTTAAGGATGGTGGTTATATACAGTTCAGCAGTGACCTAATTTCTTTAAATATTACAATCCCCTCTCTTGACCTCTTGCCCACAAGAGGTCACTATACTGTGTCTTGTGTCACCGCTCGACCCACTCTGTCACCTCTACATCCATTAATGGCACCATGGGCGCCGAAACCACCATTCCCAAGTCCACTATGTCGCTCTTACCCTCTCTAGTGGAAATCTTCTCCTGTAAGGGATAAAAACAAACAGCCTCTCTCTGCTACACCTTACTAACCTACTGTGTTCATCTAAGGTTCCTTTAATTATTCAAAGTTGGTTCACAATATCATGTTCTAGGCTCTATCCATTATATTAACTTGACTTAATCTCAATACTCTTTATGTGTGTGAGCAACGCTTTCAGTTTTCTTAAACACACCCCGAGTAAATTACACACCATCCCCCTGTCAGCCTAAATCTCCGCTAGAAAGCACACTTCAAAGCTTTCTATCAGGATTTACGCCTCTTTTGGCTTCAAGCATATACATAACATGCAAAGGTTACTGTTAATGCCCGTTAGACAAGTTTCCATTATCTACAACATTTTGTTTCACCCGGCTCACCTTCACACATTTCCTGTTCACTTATTGCATATTTATCTTTAACACCTTCTACCTCAGTAGTTGCTAAGCAGAAACAAAGCAACCTGTGGTCCACTTTTACCCTGTAAAATAAACCCCTGTCATGTTTGTGTCTGTAAGCATGTTTTGCATTCATTCATTACAGTCCCCGCCATTCCTGCAAGTTAGGAGCTGTAAAGTTGAAAGCTGCATCAAGTCCAGGCCTTTGGCCTGGCCTATATATAAATCATGTGTGTTTGTAAGCGTGCATGCAATTAACCTGCTATGTTCTCATCTTCCCTCAACATGTATCACCTGGACACTCTCACCAGTGAAGCTTAAAACCCTTTTGGACGGAACATCAACTCTAAACAAGCACAGTTATGCACTGTGTATAAAATGAACTCAACCTGCAAATAGAGACATCACTGTTATGACAAACATAAAATAATACTGTACAACACATTATTAACACAGTCATCCTAAGGCAGATTATATGATAGCAATAAAAAATCTCTAAATCCCCAATCCCAACAGGTCCTGCTTTTAAATCTTCCCTGACTTTCCCTTCAAGTTCTGCTTTCTTAGTACAATAATTAGGTCCTCCTAATCCCATTAAATCTGCCATATTGATTCCTTCATGTGTAAATGTCAGATTTGGAGCTTTTTTTTTTTTTTTTATTTAATCATCTTCCGGGGGTGAGAGACCTCTGCACAGCTCAGACGCCAGTTGCAAGAGCTCTCTAACATTAGAATCATCAGCTGTGACTTATATGGTGTTATTTCGGTACTTTACACGTCACACAGTTTTGAACGTTGTTTATATGGGGAGTTCCTCTTTTTGTGTCTATATTTATTAATATGCCTTGTGCACTACAGCTTCCTGTTTTTCAGTCTGGCTGAGCACTTGTTTGTGAGTAGAAACTGGCCTCTACAAGCCTTCATCATTATAATGAGCAGATACACATTACAAATGCTTCATATATACAGAGAAAAACCCAATAATCCACATTTCACTATTTTGTTCTTTGGTTCAGATTTGGATTCTGTATTGTTCTGTATTTATTATTATTTATATTTAGATTGTTTTTTGCTAGTCTTGGTTTGTTGTTGTCTGTTTGGGAGCTGACATAGTCTCTATAAATAAGCTTCTTTTGGTGGAGTAGCATCAGGAGAGAAGCTCCAGAGAGGCATCTTCCATGTTAAACACTAAAATATAACAAAAGAGATCTCCTCAACGTGTTGTATATTTTTAGTATTTCCTTATTATTTTGTCATAAAATAAATCAACCAAATAACTTAAGCTGTGTGACAGCACCTTGCGTTTACGCCGGGCTGTGAGCTGCCCTGAATCTACTTGCTACACCCCCCTTTCACCCAATTTAATTTCTCAATCTTAGTTTAAACTATTCCTGACCTTGCCCTTCTCTCATCTGATCATCTCAAGCACGTCCTGTACCAAATTTGCTTCCTCTTTTCAAGCCCGCATTTAATTACAAGCTCTAACACATTTCCCTTATACGGCGGTCTCTACGTGTTTCCTGTCTACTTACAAAAATACCAGAGTTATTCTCAGAACTCAGAGCTTAAGTTCCCCTTTTCTAAGTCTGTATGTTCTACAAAAGAGCAAGCTGCTAGTCGGTAAACAACTTTATCATCACATAAGTTATTAGGTAAAAGTCACGTAGACATTTGCTTAGTAACCCTAAAAGAGCACATTTCATGTAGCTAATCACATATATACAATTTTCCTTTGACATATCTGTATGTGCACGCCTAAATTATAACCTCTTATTCTAGAAATCAAAAATAACCTGAAAATAACACTTTCTGCCTCAGTTTTACCATACCTAAATTATCAAAAAACCTAAACATCATCAAGTAATCCTAAAACCCCTTTCAAATTAAACCTTAAATCCTGTAACTCCCCCCTTTTTGTGACACATCTCATGTGTTACAAACTCAAAATCCTTCACTCAGGTTATGGCATTAAAAGAAAAGGTTAGTCATATCATATTAAGTCTACATGCTCCGGACCTTCAAACCTGTTTTTAAGGAATGAAATCAAATTAATCATCATGTCAAATCTTTTCTTGGCTCCATCCACAGCCTGCATCCTTGGAATGTCCTAGAAACAAAAACCTGTGTGTTAACCAGAACTTCACATTTCATACTCAGTTTCCCCACTTATGATCCAACCTGTGTTATAACACAAAATAAACTTAAACAGAACAGTTATTAATCATGTGTTACCTCAGTTAATGGTAACTTGAGTTACCTCAAACAATGTTTCCCTTTTAGCATTTGGCATTCTATAATGTAATAACATAATCCAACCCCAGTAAATAATTTTCTCAAAACAAACATCAACATCCCCAGAATTAAGTCTTCCACTCCTCCTGTTTGTCAACCTTTTATTTATTTCCCCTCTTGGTCCGATCACTCGCATTCACTCACATGCATTCACACATGATATTTTTTGCTGATACTGCAGCCTTCTGCGCACGTCATCAGATGCTCCACATCAGCAAAATGAGCTCAATCATTTGTTTTATCTCGTTTTCCTTTTAGGAAAATAGTTCTCTATACTTTTGACTGGATTGACTCGCTGCAATCCTTACTTGGTAATTTGTCCGCGCCGTCAGTTCACTCTCTTCCAGGCCTGCTTAGAGCAAAAATGAGAAAAAAGAGAGCTGATTGTTAGCTCATCAAAGTACAAAACAAAATCACCTGACAGGTTTTTCTTTCTAAGTGCACTGTTACAAACCACCCTTAAACATGTCCATGTTTATTAAAACTCCCTCTATTAAAAATAAAACAACAACCTCAAAAATCTTCAACAATCTGAAATTTCACCCGTTCAACACACTGAAAACCTCGCCAAAAGCTGCACCGTTTAAGTACACAACAATATCCCCTTTAAGCACTTTACCATACTCAGATTCAGCCTAAGATATAAACACGTTATAACAATGTGTCAACACTAATTTATAAACCTCTTAATCAAATTTGCACCTCTGAACAGTCAACTTCTCCTTTAAGGCCTCAATCACACACACAGCAAGCTCCTCTGTCCGCACTCACATGAGCTCCCGAACTAATTTGCATACTGAGTCACATCTCAACAACTTAACTTGGCAAAATAAATACATGTTTAAACTTTATCACATTATTCGATTATTTTCATTTTCTTTCTATACTAATCACTTGTTTTGATCAATCAGTGCAAGAGCACTCCTGAGTCACTCTTATAAACACTAATCACTTTTCTTTTGTTTTTCCCATAACTCACTCCCTTGTCATACAGCTTCGTTTGAGTTATTTCACAACAACTCTATTTTATCCAAGTGTGTTTTAAGTATATTTTCTACAACATTCACACCATTTTAACCCTCATGAAATTAGCAAGCTGATCTTCATTGCGTATGCTTGTGTTCTTAGCCAGGTTTTAATCACTATCTTATGCATTAATCTTCATGAGCTTGTCTTTGTAAGGTTAATACATTCTCTGTTTGTATGTGTATGTGTACGTGTTATTTTGCATATATGGCTTCGCAGTCTGTCAGACACCTTTCCAATCCTCCAGTTAAACAGTCAGTTTTCTCCTTCCCGAATTACTAACCCAGACTTTTGATCTCCCACCTTAAATAAAGCACTCCTGGTCTTCAGCCAGGAGTTAGGGCTTGCTTTTCAGGTTCATGGACACATCATTCTGTGAACAATTCAACCAGAAACTTGCCTTAACTTATCCATTGCTGTTAACCTCTAACTTTCTTCCGACTGCTGCTGTGGAGAATTGATCCGGGTCTGCTTTACTCCTGAAAATAACAAAACTAAGACATTTTCATTATTATCACAAGTGCTTAAATGACCCATTTCTCTATCTCTGGTCAGAAATACCAATTATGCCATGCATGTAAGCGTGTTCTTCCTTGCATTTTATGTTAATTGAGTGTAAACTGCTTCTTCATTGAATTAATTCATTGAGTTCTTCGTTGCATTTCTATGTATTCATGTTAATGTACACTACGTGTAAGCTGTTTCTTCATTGCATCTTAAATTATAATCAGTTTTACTTCATGCATTTTTCACTGAGGTTTAGATTCAAACTATCTCACTTCTAATTCATTTCAAAAATAATCTCACATGGAACAATTTGTGTATGTGTGTTTTCAATTCGTGTTTACCTCTTTTAAACGTGATTTGGTGGACATCACTAAACAATCATGAGTTCCCGCTTCAATTTTTATTCCAATTATATCCTATATTCTCGCAGTCAAACTCGTCCAGCTTCACCTGAGACTGGACCCTATCCCTTTCTCACAGTGCCCTGTTCGGGCTTCAAAGCTCCAGCAAACACAGTCTGTTTCTTCTCTGTTTTGGTCTTTCCGTATTCTTCTTCGACGTTAAGTTCCCGTCCGGCTTTTCAGTCTTCTCTTCCAAGATTACTTCAAACATGACAAATATGACACTCAATGTCCAGTGCTCTTCCACAATTCTTTATCCCACTGTTCAACTGCCCAGCCTGTATTTTCACAGTACATGTTGCATTACTCTTACATGCTGCTGCTGGTCGTCAGTCGTCATCAGTGTTAATGGATCGGGGGCACTGTCGTTTGCCTGCTGTATTCGAGTCCGCGATGTTCTGTCGGTCTTCATCAGGCGATTGACTGTCCTTTGAACTTCTTCTCAGTTTAGGGACAAAGTGACAGGTGAAGCTGTAGAATTTCAGCCAAAAAGTGGCCTGTTTTTCCCAATTGTTCCTCTATACTTTCTGCCGGTTACTCAAGGTTCAATGTTGAGAGAATTCCACCTGTATTGGCACACTAAAGCATACAATTAGTATTATATTCATTTTTTATCTTAAAACCTCGATTTGCTTCATCTTCTTAGAATTTAACTCTGTCCATTTCTCTGGGTGCTCCCCTGACATCATCAGTCACACACACACCTTCCTGTCACACACACAGCAGCACAGTATTTCCTATTTCTCTTTCCTGTTTCTACAGATTAATCAAACACTTGTTTTTTCATATTTACAGTCTACAAACCCTCTTTAGTTTTACTAAGTCTTGGTCTAAAAACAATACACCTTCCTTTCATACACACTTTTAAATAGAGCTCTTTCAAACATAAAATAAACTCAACCTCTCATACCATCACTCAAGGTCAAATATCTTCATAGACCCAAAAGTAAGCATATTATTTCCCTAGTCAAAAGTCAAACCGTTACTCACAGTAATTTTAATCTAACAGCCTTTGTGTTTTGAAACTAAAAAGAGGAAGGAACAGCGCCCAATTTAAACTGCGCATGTTGTCACTCAACAACACACACACAGAAAATGTAACTGTATATATTATCTCAAACTGAAACAGAACCCATCTAAAAATCCTAAAACATCTTACTTCGACACCCCAAAACACACATCGCTTACAGACATCTTTTTAATTAAATTATCTCAAATTCAATTTCAGTTCTTAGAACCCAGATAACGGTCTTAAGTATCAACAGTTTATGTATCCTATCTCAAAACCCAGCAAAAATTCATACAGTCATGGCAAGAAATAAAACTTTACTTACAGTCTTGTAATAAACAAAACCAGCGTCTTAAATACAGGCATCAGCCATGTGTAGCAGTCTCTATAAACTTCCTATCAGTCTTACACAGTTTTACCTAGTACAGACACGTGTCAAGCAAACCCCATACTCATATTCTACAGTTATCATGAAATACTTATCATAATCAACAACAGTCACACAAATATAATAAACATAAACTGCATTTCTTCCCTTAAAACACAGATTGAAGTCGTCCTTAACCCAGGCTCTGCAGTCAGTCATTAGCCACTCATTAGTAAACAGGAAATGTCACTCTAAATAAGTCACAGGCATCTCATTTACATAGACACAGACACACTCTCAAAATAACCAGCCTGCTGCAGTGCCCGTGGCAGACAGAGCCTATATACAAACATAGAAATTATAACACAGAGACGTCTGATAAATTAAATAATATTTACAAGGCCTTAAATTGCACAACCTACATAATTTAGACAAAATTTGAATTAACCCTCCAAGGGACAAACTCCAAGTTTTTGATAATCAATGACAGTCTCAGTTCCAAACTGTATCTGCTCTAATCCCTAAATATCCTAAGTAAATTTAAAAGCGTCCAACGCCCAAGCTCCAAGCTTTACTGCCCAAAAAGTGCATAAACCGTTCCAAACGGCAAAGTGGTCCAACCACTAGTTATTCTGGAGTGCCCCAAGCTCCACAGTGACCAACTGACTATCCTCATAGAGGACGGAGTCTAAGCGTCCCCGACTCCGGCAAGCGTTACCTCTGGGCGATGCACTTCCTAGAACTTCCCACAGTTCCGTCCTACAGAAATTTAATCGTGTTTTAAAGACATCCTGTGAAACCACAAAACCGACTATATTGATGTCCAAGCCCAGCTTTATATTCAATTATAACTGTATGACCATATACAGATTTCAAATGACCTATTTCCTAAATTCAGTAGTCCAACTACTTTAACTTGTCCTTTTCCTATTTCCGTTACTTTTACCTATTCCTATTCAGTAGTCCAACTACTTTAAATTCTCTTTCCTTAGCAGTCCAACTGCATTTCCTTTAATCAGTACTGTCACTTAACCTTACATTATCATTACTTCAACTTCAATTCTCATGAGATTTTCACCAAAATCAAAACAGACCTTTACCAGTAATTTCAGTGAGTAGACTTTTAATTTCGTCATAACCAATCCGGCACTATTTGGAAATAATTCAACAGGTAGTGCCTTACCTTTGAATAAGCCGGCTTATGTCCACTCACTTCGACCACTGACTCGTGTCTGTTCATTCGAGCGCCTCGGACCCTCTCGGTCTCAACCTCCAACTCTCTCTACTCAACCCTCGGCCAATGCACCAAATGTTAAGGGTCCGAAATTGAGGACGAGAGTAAAACAATGATGGTCCAGAAGAGGTCAATCAAACAATTGATTTTAATGAATACACGCAGCGTGGAGAGGTGCAAACTGCAAAACAGTTGTACATCTCTACCCAAAATACACTCTAGATTGCTTTTATAACATCAGGGTATTGTAACGCCCCTTCTTGCGTTTACAAGCACATAATTTGCATGTACAGAACATTCATGTATTTTAAGAATTAAATGCAACATAGAGGTTCCTCCTTGTGGCATACTCTTCCGAATATGGTGATGACCTAAGGCCTTTGAGGTCACCATGGACTGGACATCCTTCCGTCACCTGTAACTAAGCAAACTCAAATACCACAAGAAGCTGAATACATTCAGGCCTTTGCTCAGCTACTATTTTACTGTACCAATATACTCAGCATATGAGTTATGATACATATATATTTAACTCAATCATTTTAAAGTAGTTATAACTGCACCTGTAATAAACATGTTAATATTTGATTATGATAACCCCTATAATATAAATTATAACATAATGCCAGCAGCTTCAATAAACGCTTTGATGAAATGATAATTAATACAATGTTAAGGATGGTGGTTATATACAGTTCAGCAGTGACCTAATTTCTTTAAATATTACACCACCTTACATCATAACTGACTGAGGTGCCTCTTATTATTAATATTATGTCATTATTAATGTTATTATCTTTTTGTTTTTGTTTTTTTATAACGGCAATGGTATATTACAATATACCACTATACTACTAATATACAGTAGTTTATTATAATATTTCACTTATATTTTAGTTTGTATCCATCAAGGGCTGCGGGTGATCTGCAGTTTCACCCTTTCCCAAGCTGGAGACATTTTCCTTTTCACACACTTTCCTTGGCTGAACAATGACAGCCTTAATGTACCTTATGCATCTCTCTATTTTATTAATATATTTTCGTGTGAATTATCTGCTTTCATTCATTCTATTCATTCTGGACATGGTTGTCATCCAAACTATGTTTCATTGTTAATACCAGTTTACAGGTTGTTATCCTTCCTATTATTAGTTTGAATCCAGTAGAGATAAGCTCTAATTTAATTTAACCTTTTGTTTATTCCACTTTATTCCTCTTGTATTTATATGTATTCAGTTGGGTCTGTATCCAGCCCTTTTTAAACTTTGATCTCTAATCTTTTACTTGACAAGGGATTATTATGTTCTTCCTGATATGGGTGAGTGTATAGTGGGACATTTTGTCTTCTTAGGATTTCTCCATCTACAAGCACTGATTTGTCTGGCGCCTGGAAATTTCTTTCCTAGCCACTGCTCGTCAGCAGTGAGTTTGGTGGGCTGATTCCCCATTATCACAGAACTGCAGAGCCTTCTCTGGTACTAGACTCCAGGGTGGTGGCTGACACACCCTTCTACTCCGCGCGTACGTGGGCTTTTGCAGGATACACAAAGATGGAAGTAGTTCAGCAGCGTATTGTGCTGTAAAATCAACTTACTTCCAAAGACATACACACATATACATACACACAGATAGACATTTGCGCGCTAATTTGTCACGAAGTTTTTCACGGTTACCTCTAAAACCACTCTAAACACAGTTCCTTGTGGCGAACTTAAACCTATTTTGTTACGAAGTATTTGACGGCTACCTCTAGAAACACTCTAAACACAGTTACTTTTCGGCGAACGTAAACCCTATTTCACGCGTTTATTTCTTCAAACCCTTGTGGCGGGTTAGACCAAAACAGTGTTTTCTCACCCTCAGCTGTCTTTTGCTGGTTGTCAGGTCGTCTGGCTGAATCCCAGCATCGTAGACCAGAACTAAACCACCGGCCTGGACCCGAATTTCACGTCCCAGGTCTTTCACCTCTACCTGGAGAGGGCTGTCGACAGACTTCGGTGCTGGCTTCCGACGACGTCAGGACACAGCAGTCAGACCTTACATTGGAGTCACAGAAACGTGTCTGTTGTTTCCATCGCTAAGCTCGAAGGACGAATTTAAATGACAGGGGATTTCTTTAAATCACCCAGTAGTTCTTCAGCTGAGACACCTGAGTTAGAAAACACAAACACTGCAGTTGTCTTTACTTGCGAGGGCAGTCATGGATGCAAGACCTGCGTCTCATCACTGTCTGCGTGCTTTATTTATACTTTTCTTGTGTCTCTCTGTGTGTGTGTACAAAGATAACAGAGTTATTCTAAGAACTCAGAACTGAGGTTCCCCTTTTCTAAGTCTGCATGTTCTTACAGAAAGAGGAAGCGGTTAGTAGCTGAATAAGTTCATCACACAAGTTATGAGGTGAAAAGTCACATAGACATGTGGTTTGCTTAGTGATCCATAAAAAGAGCACATTTCATGTAGCTGATCACATTATGTACAATTTTCTTTTAACAGTGTGTTTGCTATACCATATATCAGAAGAGAAGATACAACCTGGCTCATGATCCCAAGAGGTGTGTGATCTATGCCAGAACAGTCTGAAGAGGAGTGAACGCACCCCTCTCTTCATGCTACACAGAGTTGTTACAGACCTCCTAGGATGAGACATTCTTTCAATCTACAAATGATTATATACTTCTAAGAATATATAAATATATATTTCTAGGCATAAATGACAATCCAACAAAACAAATCTAACAAGAGTTTTATTGCTAGGAAGAGTAACAGTACAGGTTTGAGTATAGGTCAGGGGTGAATGAACTATTTAAGCAGATGAATGCAGGTGTTCAGGAAGGAAGGACCAGGTCAGTGTAGCTGTGTGCATTTTGACCTTAATTTCTGTTGATTTAAGTTCAGTTATGTTTATTTGAACTGAGTTAATTATTGGAGATGAGTTTTTTTTAAATTTATTTTTGTAAATTTGGTTTGGTCACAAAATGGTGAATAAATTACTTGATACACTGGACAGCATCTGTCTCCTGCACTTCTTTGGCCGCTTAAGTCAAGTCCTACCACAGCCACCATCTTTGAACAGAGGCGGTGGTTTACGACACCCACTGTCTGCCATCTATAATCCAGTTTTGAGATCCCTTCCCAGACGTCTTAATGCTCGCTCACATCCTGGGCCATCTCACCTCAGGAAATCACATGATAGGGTGGGGCTAGGTCTCACAATGAGCTCACCCGAAACCTTGGCTGATTGTGACCCACACCCATTTTCACATCTTGGCTCATGTGATTAGGTAGAGCAGGGGTCGGAAACCCTGGGCACGCGTGCCACAGCTGGCACGTGAAGAGTTAACTGATGGCACGACCATAGCTGGACTGGCTGATGGGGATTTTTCGTTTTTATGGGCCGATGATATATATATTTTTTGGGTAATGGTATAAACAATGAAAAGTGGTGGATTGGCCAGATGCTGGCCGATGTGTAAAAATAGCTCACTTGTATGGTGGTGGCAATGGTGGAGCTTCCACAGAGGCCAGCAGGTGGATGAGGAAAAGGGGAGGCGGGAGGAGGAGAGACCCGAGGCCGCCGATGGTCCGAGTGTCAGGTGAACTGAATTTCAGGTAAGAAGTTATGACCTGCAGTCTATCTGGGTCAGATATAAACCAAGTTTAGGTGTAGTTTATTTTCGTTGTGCTGACTTTTTACAATCAGTTACAATAATTCGTACTGCGTGCTAGCTAGCATGACGGAGTTTCTATACAGCTGGGTGGGTGCTTTGATGTTACTGATACCGTAGTGAGCTTTATTTTATTCATAAGGTTAGTTAGTAGAGTTGCCAACCGTCCCGTACAAACGTAATCGTCCCGCATTCAGAGAAAATATTACGCGTTTCGTATTGAGCTGAAAAGGAACACAGTTTGTCCCGTACTTCAGCTACAATGAAAAAGACACAAAGCTGGAGCTGCACAGCTGCCTCTTCTCCTCTCATTCTCTCCCCCTCGCTCGCCTGTTTCTTCTTCAATCATGAAACTGATCAATGACCAGCTGATCGGCTTTTCTCTCTTGTTTGTTTATCGCCCACTTTGCCCCAGAACGGGGAAACCGGCAGATGTCGCGCTAAACAACAGCAGCACGTTTAAGCTTGATCAGCTGTTGTTAGAATTTATTTAATATTAATTTCTAATATCAGCTGATGTTTGCTGGAGCCACAGCCGTAAAAGCTGCTGGTCATGATATCGGTTTGGATATCTGGTGAGAGGGAAACATGAAGATGAAACCAGGAGATGTCCTTACAGAATCATCAGAACTGATGGAGAAACAGTGGTAACTGTGCAGGGGCGGGTCTAACAAAGTTTTGCCAGGGGGCCAGGTAGGGCATTAACAGAGAAAGGGGGGCACAAAGAAATACTTTTCTTTCTTATTCTCATTTAAAATATCTATCTTTTATTAAATAATTATCTGAATCTTACAACCAAAGTTTTTATCTGACGTACAATGTATAGAAATCATACATATACCAACAAGAAAATGTACATCACTGTCACAACAGCGTCTGTTTTCATTCAAAGGCTTTATGGCTTTTCCTATAATACCTGGTGGGCCGGTCTCTAGTCAAAATCGGCATTATTGTTTCATTCTATTATAGAATCTTACAAGAAAAAAGCAAAATTGTATTCCATTGTGCTTTATTAGCTGCTTCAGTGAAAAACAAATCAACAATGCAAAAAAAAAGAAGAAGAAAAAACCCATATCAAAACAACATACTGGAAAACAGTTATTCATCACTTGATTGCTTCAATACAACCCTTGGGCACATATATGCGGGACTTTTCGTGGCTGTTTTGATATCGCTCCCACTCTCTCTTAACCAATCAAATCTGGCTGTGGTAGCAGCTTTAAACTCGGTATGACCCAGGGTGATAGAGGTGCCCAGTCTGGATCGCATTCCAGCATTTTGTTGGCTGGTTTTCCTACAAAACACAACAAACATTAGCCCACAAAGCCACAGTAAACAAAGCAGCATAGCGCAACGAATTCAACTGAAATCAATATAAGACTTATTTGTAACCTACATCAACAATTATGTTATGATAAATTACGTAATAACTACAACAAAAGACTTACCTTTGTGGAAATGCTTGGAGCAGACTAACATGTGAGCTGGAGTGTGCTGGAACGTTATATTTGGTCTTCGAATGGCTGCAATCCAGGCCATCTGTCGGCTCTTTGTTACTTCGGAAACATGGCCTGAACAATTTCTCTTCCATGATGGAATCCGAAGAAAAACCGATCTCTTTACCCATCGGTTTCCCGTGGCTGTCATGCGACCGGCTATTGCAGTTAATAATACAACAGCTTCTTGCCGTTCTTTGTGTTTCTTTTTATCGCTGTGTGACTGTTTTCTTGTGAAAGCCTGCGTGCGCTAGTACCACTTGCCACTCGTACCTACAATCCTTTGCGGTTTTGATGTCACATTTTCGAACTCTATACAATGCCATGTGCTCGGCAAACAGGGTACACTGTAGTCTATAGCACACAGGAGTATTAGCTTATTACGTACACGTTGGTAAGTTGTGGCAACTGACGAATTGACACAAATGAGCATGCTGTGTGTGTAACAGCGCGACAAACATTATATGTCCTTTTATTAACTGCACAAGTAGTGCTGGTCATAGCTGCTAGCTGACTGGGTAAGGGTGCCATGGGTCTGTAGCTCTGTCCACTGTTTTAGTGAACATATTTAGTTTTAAAGTAAGTTACAGGGCTTTTCCTGCCTTTCTGGGGGGATTATTTTTCACTAAAAATGATGTAATATGCATTTATGGATTAAATGCTTATTTTACAGCAGCAAAATTATTGTATCTCTACAGTTTAAACATTTAATAAACTCTCTGCCTGTAAAGGATAAAGGGCTGAACTGGGACAAAAAAATCGGCTAACTGTTGTTCTGGTTTTCTGCTCTGGTTCATGGTTGTTTGTGTTTTCTCCGTATTTTAGATTTGAAATAAACCTCCCAAACAGTTCCTGCCTGTCACGGTTCTGGGTCCGTTGGACCCAGTATTTTGAGTTTATTATATTTTGGTTTACTTTTGCATTATGGATTGTTTCTTATGTTTCTCTGGCGCTTTGTGTTTCAGTTATCTTGGTGTTTTGGATTTTCTCATTTTGTGGTGATGGTGGTGATGATGATTATTGTTATTGAGTTCCATGTTTCTGTTTATTGGTATTTAGGATTTGTGTTCTCATGTTTTGTGTGAGTTTAGTTCCATGTGTCATTTTCTGTCTCTCTCAGTGTCAGGTCTGCGTCTTGGTGTTGTGTTCTCATTTCCTGTTTTATTGTGAAGGTCCGCGTCTCATGTGAGTGTGTTCAGTTTTACCCCTGTCTCGTCTTGTTGATTATTCCCAGCTGTGTTCCCCACCTGTGTGTAATCTCCTTGTGTTTCTCTGTGTGTATTTAAGTCGCGTCGTCTGTGTTTGTAGTTGCTGGTCCGTCTGTGTATCTCTGTGTATCCTCCATGTCCTATTCGTGTGTTCTCCCTGCTGCCACCATCTTGTACCGTCGTCCACCTTGCTTTATGTTCAGGTTCGTGTTCTTGTTCATGCTCTGTGGTTTAGTTGTCCCAGTATAGTTTAGTTCTCCGTTTTGTCGTTTGCCTCTCTATATTTTTGTATCAATAAATCACCTTCACATCTTCACGACTGCCTGCGCTTGGATCCTCTTTTTCCTTTTTTCACACGGCTCTTCCCACTCGCCGTGACAGTACGGACCAGCCAGATATGGATCCAGCGGCAGTCATCCCACCCAGGGAGCTTCAGGAGGCCGTTATCAACTTAGCTTCTAAATTAATTTACCAGTTGTTAGAGCATGAGGGAGAAGCCTCGCTTTACACTGTGGAAGCGGACCTACAACACCTTATTTCCAGTTACCCCTGGTTATTGGACTCATTGCACCCGCTCGTACAAAACTTTATTCTCCACGAACTACACCTTCATCCCCCCGCCGTCACTGCTCGCCCGCTCGCTTCAACGGAGGACGCGCTGTCCGTACCGCCGGATGAGGAGTTACCCGGCCCGTCGGAGCCGCCTCCACGGAGGAAGCGACGTTCACGCCGTCAGCGCGGCACCCCACAGCCGGAATTCAGAATGTCAGAGCAGCCGGCTGTGGTGAGTGAAAGGGACACTTTTTCTGCTGCATCAGACTCTGTGACTGTGTTTTCTGGAGCTATTTTTTGTGTGTCGTTTGAAGATAACAATGATTTTTCCGTCTCACCCATGGCCACTGCCCCAAAGACTGCCTTTTCTGAGCCTACATTTTGTGTTAATGACTGTGTTCATGCTGTTGTGTCCAAGCCTGGAGTACCTGAGTCTAGCACTATGAACATAGGGAACTTAAGTGTCAGGAAGTTTTTTCGTCTCCATCAGTTCATTCAGGGAAGTTGTAAACCTCACGAAGCAGTTTTTCCTGATCATGTTTTCCCATCTACACTTTCACCACAGTCTATTGTGGGGTCTGTAACACAGCTAGCAGGACAGTTAGCAGTTCAGTCAGCAGCCACGCTGCCCTCAGTTCAGTCAGCAGCCACGCTGCCCTCAGTTCAGTCAGCAGCCACGCTGCCCTCAGTTCAGTCAGCCACTCCACCACCTGTTACAACTTCGCTACTTGTAGCCCAGTTACCACCAGTTCAGCAGCCTACCCACCCGCTCATTCAGTCACCATCCTCACCGTCTGATTCTAAGCAGGGAACACACTTCACCATTACATCTGCTGGTTCTCTTAAGCTGGCCACCTCAGAGACGGTTACTCCCTCTAGGGCCTCCCCAGAGGCTGGGTGTCGCTCACCAGCTGACTCTGGACCCCTAGAGGTCAAGACGCCAGCGCCAGCAGTTTCACCGGGGAACTCACCAGAGCAGTCTCGGCTCTCAGCACCCCCTGAGAGCTCAAGTGAGTTCACCCGTCCGCCTCCGTCCTCTGCTGAGTGTATTGGGGAACACTTTCAGCCCTCTGAGGACTGCATCCCACTGTTGCTGCCTGAGTCTAGCCACTGTGCTGCTCAGTTCCAGCCAGTGTCCACACCGGCAGAGGTCTGCGTACCTGCTGCCTCAGTGTCTGTTTCCACTGGAGGCCCGAGAGCCGCCCAGTCTCAAGCCACGTTAGCTGGGGTTCGGAGGTGCCCAACCAGCTTCAAGTGTCGTCAGCTGGGGGTTCGGAGGAGCCCAGCCAGCTTCAAGTGTCGTCAGCTGGGGGTTCGGAGGAGCCCAGCCAGCTTCAAGTGTCGTCAGCTGGGGGTTCGGAGGAGCCCAGCCAGCTTCAAGTTTCGTCAGCTGGAGGGCCCGAGGAGCCCGTCCAGCCTCAGGTTTCGTCTGCTGGAGGGCCCGAGGAGCCCGTCCAGCCTCAGGTTTCGTCTGCTGGAGGGCCCGAGGAGCCCGTCCAGCCTCATGTCTTGTCAGCTGGGGGTTCGGGAGAACCCAGCCAGCCTCTAGTGTCGTCAGCTGGAGGGCCGGAGTCGCCCGTCCAGCCTCAAGTGTCGTCAGCTGGAGGGCCGGAGTCGCCCGTCCAGCCTTATGCCACGTCTGCTGGTGGGTCCGAGGAGCCCACCCAGCACCACACCTCTTTAGCTGAGGGTCCTGGAAGACCCAGACAGCACATCCTTCCATCGGCTGGCGGTCCGGAGAGGGCTGTTCAGCCGTCACCCACATCGTCATCCACGCCTGCAGCCGCCTCGTCATCCACGCCTGCAGCCGCCTCGTCATCCACGCCTGCAGCCGCCTCATCATCCACGCCTGCAGCCACCTCATCATCCACGCCTGCAGCCGCAGCTTCATCCACGCCTGCAGCCGTCCCGCTGCCCTCAGGTTCCGCAGCCGTCCCGCTGCCCTCAGGTTCCGCAGCTGTCCCGCTGCCCTCAGGTTCCGCAGCCGTCCCGCTGCCCTCAGGTTCCGCAGCCGTCCCGCTGCCCTCAGGTTCCGCAGCCGCCTCGCTGCCCTCAGGTTCCGCAGCCGCCTCGCTGCCCTCAGGTTCCGCAGCCGCCTCGCTGCCCTCAGGTTCCGCAGCCGCCTCGCTGCCCTCAGGTTCCGCAGCCGCCTCTGCTTCTGCTACGCCTGGTCCAGCTTCAGCCTCTGCTTCTGCTACGCCTGGTCCAGCTTCAGCCTCTGCTTCTGCTACGCCTGCTTCTGCTCCGTCTTCGTCTGGCCCAGCTTCTGCTCCGCCTTCGTCTGGCCCAGCTCGTCCTGTTCCGCCTCACCTCTGCCGGCCGCTTTCCAGGCCTCTAAGTTTGCATCATGGCCATCGAGGACGACCTCCGGACAGGGTTCGTCGCCGCCGCTGGCATCGCGGCCGACCTCCGGACCTGCTCAGTGGCCGCCACTACCTTCCAAGTGGTCGGCCTCCTGATTCGTTTCGTTGCCGCCGCTGCCGTGTGCACGGTCGGCCTCCAGAACCGTTTCGTTGCCGCCGCTGCCGTGTGCACGGTCGGCCTCCAGAACCTTTTGCCCGTCGCCGCCGCTGCCGTGTGCACGGTCGGCCCCCAGAACCTTTTGCCCGTCGCCGCCGCTGCCGTGTGCACGGTCGGCCCCCAGAACCTTTTGCCCGTCGCCGCCGTTGCCGTGTGCACGGTCGGCCCCCAGAACTGTTTCCCCGTCATGACCGTTGCCGTCCCTGAACTTTTTCATGGACTCGTGTTGAGGTCCGCTCTGGTTACGTTTGGATCCTTTCTGTATTCCTGGACTTTTGACTTCTTGGACTGTTTCTGGGTCTCCAGTGTTTTTGGTGTTTGACCTGTTTTTCTGACCTCCAGTGTTTGTGTTGCACTGTTTTTCTTGTGTTTCTGCACTACTCTGGACTCATGCTCCTTGTTTTATGTTTGGTTTCTGTCCCTCCGTCCTGGACCCCCTCCGCCCGCCCTGGTCTGGTGCTCTGTTTTTGTTGTTTGTTTGGGGCTGTCGGGAGCCAGCCCTTGGTGGGGGGGGTACTGTCACGGTTCTGGGTCCGTTGGACCCAGTATTTTGAGTTTATTATATTTTGGTTTACTTTTGCATTATGGATTGTTTCTTATGTTTCTCTGGCGCTTTGTGTTTCAGTTATCTTGGTGTTTTGGATTTTCTCATTTTGTGGTGATGGTGGTGATGATGATTATTGTTATTGAGTTCCATGTTTCTGTTTATTGGTATTTAGGATTTGTGTTCTCATGTTTTGTGTGAGTTTAGTTCCATGTGTCATTTTCTGTCTCTCTCAGTGTCAGGTCTGCGTCTTGGTGTTGTGTTCTCATTTCCTGTTTTATTGTGAAGGTCCGCGTCTCATGTGAGTGTGTTCAGTTTTACCCCTGTCTCGTCTTGTTGATTATTCCCAGCTGTGTTCCCCACCTGTGTGTAATCTCCTTGTGTTTCTCTGTGTGTATTTAAGTCGCGTCGTCTGTGTTTGTAGTTGCTGGTCCGTCTGTGTATCTCTGTGTATCCTCCATGTCCTATTCGTGTGTTCTCCCTGCTGCCACCATCTTGTACCGTCGTCCACCTTGCTTTATGTTCAGGTTCGTGTTCTTGTTCATGCTCTGTGGTTTAGTTGTCCCAGTATAGTTTAGTTCTCCATTTTGTCGTTTGCCTCTCTATATTTTTGTATCAATAAATCACCTTCACACCTTCACGACTGCCTGCGCTTGGATCCTCTTTTTCCTTTTTTCACACGGCTCTTCCCACTCGCCGTGACACCTGCCTGCATGGGTATTTCAACCCAGGTCGTCTTTCCTGTTATCAGTGAACATCCCTGATGGTGTTTCTGCACTTGCATGTATGTGTGCCTTTTTTTTTTTTTTTTTTAAATTTAACAACATCTCACACCCCAAACAACCTAGATATGTAAGAAGCATTACAGACCAGAGGCAAAGCACATAAATCTAATTTTGGGATGTATGGATGTACTGCCCCTTTATTATTTATTCTGTATTATTTTTTGTATTATTTATTGTTATTTGGATTTGAAAGAATCTTAAGGAGACTTACAAGAGATACAACAAAGGAAATTACACATTATCTTTATTATAGAAAAGAAATTGTTACACTCACCAACAAAGCTTAAAATTTACTAGCATTTCATTATTTAAGTCTTTGAAGAATACATTTACAAAAAAAATAAAATAAAAACAACAGAGTTTATGTTTTTAAACAGAAAAAATACCATGTGGTCCACCCACAGGCCTCATATGCTTAGCATAAATGTTAACAACCAAATGGATTCTTAGAGCAGATGAAAGGATAACTGCAAGTACACTGAGTGTTACTCCAACCATCTGGAATTAGAAAGTGAAAAATCAAAATTAACATTAAATTCATTAAGGCAGTGGTTTTATCATTAATTAACAACATTTAAATAGAGGTCAGCACCTATTGTTTCTTATTTAAAAATATATTCATTTCATCCAAATTAGAATTTTTCACCTAGATTAACACCCCACCTGCAGTTACTTTGTACCCCAGCAGTTTGGCATCCTCACAGTAGACTGACAAATTATGCATTGTAATTCCCAGTAAGCAAACCCTTTTAACACACTTTACTGACACACTGTATATCAGATTTGACAAAATGGCATACATTAAAACACAGGGTGTGTCAGTCTCATAGCTTGAAGAAGCCATGTATCAAATTTGATCTGAACTAACATACCGAGGTTAACTCGACAAGTCACACTCTGTGTAAGAAAATAAAATAATATAACATTTTCAGAAGCTGATATTACTCACAGGCAGATTGTAGGTAGAGGCAAGAGTAGCTGCTGGAAGAAGACTGGCTGTACCAGTTGGTGTAATAGAAGCCCTCACGGTCAATCCAAAGCCACTGGTTCTGAGAGGCAAAGAACATACGTGTGAGGAAGTGTTGTCTTAGTCTCTTCATTTATTCTCACATCCATTCTGTGTAAGTCTAGATCCACTTCTGACCAGGTCCTAAGTTTGATCTGGACTGACTGAGGTAGTGTTTCTTTTTTTTTAAAACTCTACCTGCAGTCTGAAACCTCCCAGCCAAGCAGTAGTCCGACCTGCTGTCTGTGTCATCTGTTGGAGGAAGCTGTACTCTCTGGGGTTGGCAACTGAGGCCAGATTGCCACCCAGACTATTGCAGTACTCCTATTGGATAGATGAACCACAAAGAGATGTATCATTAAGCTGCAGTGTGAACTTAAAGCTCTGTGAGTCATGTGGCAGACTGACTGACCTACAAATATATACAATCACCAAAGCTTTAGGTCAGGTGAAGCAGAGGCTGTCATTTCTATGATTTCCATGAAAGGGTGTTTCTAAAAATTTGCTCAACTAATTCAAAAACCATGGATAATCTCATTGTTCAACTGTAAATGTATAGTTTAGATCAGTGACAGTACCTCAGCAGAGATCCAGGACTTGGGACTATTGATGAACTTGAAGCAGCGAGAACCATAGCTGAACCAGCCATCTGGACAGAAGCTAAAACGAGCTGCAGACAGGCAGACAGTAATGAATGCTTCATTATTGTGTATACTTTTGTTTCTTTACTTTTAATCACGCTTTTATAGCATGTTTAACAGCCTCAAAAAGCATATAAAATGACATTTTAATGGGAGAGAAAAATATATTGATTAAGTAAATAAAGACATTTAATAAAAGCTAAAATTCCTATTGCTCATCAGTTTCACCACAGCATCCTTTCCAATCAATCCTCAGTAGGGGTGGCAAAAATATGGGCACTAGACTTAATAAGCTTACACATTCATACATATCCAAACTTCTCTAATGTGGCTGGCAGAGAGAAGTGTTTGAATTTGATTTGACTATTTGTTGCTGTTAATTAAAAGATTATTTACCAGTGAGCTAAACAAGATCAAAAGGAAGTCTTACATTGAGGTGTGTCTGCTCCCTCAAACTCTTGGGCTGCACAAAATGAAAAACACAATCAGTGATAAAAGGAAGATATATCTATATCTATATGTATATATATATATATATATATATATATATATATATATATATATATATATATATATATATATATATATATATATATATATATGATTTTAAGGATATTCTCATTGGTTCCTACACACAAGATGTGAAGCCCTTTACCATTATGTGAAACTGAAATTGCATACAGGTCATTTATGTGCATTGTAATGAGTCCAAGTTAAATTTGTGTGAGTTGGTTAAGGATGCACATTGCTAACCCTCAAACTCTGTAACAGTGCGATTCAAAATAACATTCAAGTTGTGACTGTACTGATGATACTACACTTGAAATTTGAGATCATATTGAGGTCTAAGGTTGTGGCGCTGAAACTCTGGTTGAACTGACCAGGGGCAGCAGCCACGTCTTCCTTCAGGATGACCATTGCTTCTTCTGTGGACAAACCACATGTGTGTTGGTTTTAGATTCTTACTGTCTTTGTACATCTTGAAACAAACACCTTCAACACTCACCTGAAGCCTCATGATTGTCTTCAGCTGGAACTGCAGAGAAAAAAGAGACACAGTCAGTAAAAATGGTGCATTAGTGACTCTCCCATCATTTCTTCAGGGTTGGCTGATTGAATCTGACCTGCCAGTGCAGCAGAGAGGAGAGCAGAGAGGAGCAGGACAGTCTTCATGTTGATGCTCTGTTATGAAATACACAAAAACAGCCAATAAATATCCAGAAAGAGCAGAGGCATGAAGTCAGTGAATGAAAAGCTCTGCAGTAGGGTTCTTACCTGTCAGGTAAAGCTATTGTTCAAGTATCAGCTGAGTGATGCAGTAATGACGGGGAAATTCTCTGCTCTTTATATACACAAACTGAGTCACATCAGGTCACGTTCCTGTGGGCGTATGCAGGCCAGGAAGATATTTGCAAAGTGTGCATAAAGGTATGTACTTGAACTCTGATCTGTTTGGTAAACAGGAAGTTATAATGTGCAAATTGTATCTGGCACATGTATTGTGATACATTGCCTCATGTTGTTTTGATTAGGTGCAATACAAAAACAGTGAATTGAAATGTATTGGACATTAACAGTGGTTGCGAAAAAATGACACACTTCATTGTCTTGAAAATGTGTTTTGACTTGTCAGTTGGTACACGATAAGCATGTAATGATACTTAAGGGAAACAAGCAAGTAAATGAAAACAAGGACAAAAAAATGAATGACGGATCTTGTGACATATTCAAAACATACACAAGCTATGAAATATGAACAGGACTGAATACCAAATAAAAAATAACACTAGCCAAATCATATTAGCAGAACAATAACAAGGCAAGTGGCATAAATGTAAAAGTAGTCTTTAAAATTTAAAACCTCCTCTGAGTAGTAATGATAAACTTTAGACAATGATACTCAAACATCTTGTTTTCTTGATGCACAATGATCCGTTTATGAAACACTGTTTATGGACATTTAAGGAATTACTTTTATTACCAAAAGATCTGGTATTATGGGGAACAGTCCATACTGTACCATTTAAACAAACCCAGAATCACATAGAATGTTTAAATAAACAAATTTAACGAGTCCAAAAAAACTCACAAATTCTAGGTAAACTTTCCCAGGACCAGGACAGCACCACAATGCATCCCAGAAGTCAAACACTCCAGATTCTTGTTGTGACAATCTGTTTCGGATGTGTCATGTTTTGGAATTCAGCAAATTGGAATACTATGGTTTAGAGTGATCTCCATGAACCAGCAAAAGGCTTTTGATAGAAAGGATCATGAGGATTTGTGTTATTTGGTTTTGTACACTTTTAGATTAATATTATTCAATCATTGTATTAAGACTATTGGCATCTACAGCTGGACTGTTTAAACCAACTGTTCTGCTTGCTTATGCAGATGACTTAAATGTTTTTTATTAGGAGGGATGCAGATATAAGGGCATTAGAGTCATGTCTTCGTAGGAGAAATGTTTAAGGGCTGAAAATTTCACGGTCCCCATGTCTCTCCGGCTGGCTTATGTTGGGCTACGGTATAGTTTTTTGTTTTGTCTGTCACACCCCCTCTCCCCCTCCCTCTCTCCTTCACTGTCCTCTGTCTGCCTGGGCAGAGCTCGCCTCTGACCTCCTGCTTTTGGGCCCACGCACCTGTGCTGATGATCCACACCTGCCGCTGATTAGTTCCTGCTTTTTCCTGGCCGCTATTTAAGGTTGCGGCTTAGAAGAGCTCGTCGCTGCAACGTTGAACGCCTTGAGTTCGTAACCCCCCAGCTAAATCTAAAAGTGCTTTAGTGATTGTTTGGCGTAGTATTAATGCTTGCTTCTGTGTGCAGATTCCCTGGACCTGTTCAAATGTGGCGACAAATGCGTCCTCCTTTTCCCCAGATTTGAAGGATGGGTCGAGTGTATCCTTTGCATCCAACCATATCCTAGGATTCATTGAGTCACATAGAAGAATTTTCCCCATAACAATTGCGGACGAAGCAGGAATAAATACGGGAGAGGAATGAACCTGTTTGTTATATGTTTTAGGGAACATAGACCAAACGGCTCAATTTATTAAAATGAGGAGAAAACGATCACCTCTTCATGGGGGTGAAGAATTCGGCCACTGTGGCATGGAGGTACAATAATAAATCAATTTACACATCATATTCATATGAGTACACTTCTATTAACCCTCATGCTGTACAGAACCTGTGATGTGCAAACGGTATTCCTCTTGTGTTCTCCTGTGAAAACTTTTGGATTTAGGGATTAACATGGTTGCCATGGTTTTCTCTTATTTGTTGTGTGTGATCAGGAGAAGATGGGCCTGCAGGGGAAAGTCACCGCCTCGCAGGTCAGAAAGAAATGTGATAACTTACAGAAATACAAAATATGTGTGTTATCAAGAAGATACTTCTTAAGAACACAAGTTAATAAATTACAATTACTAACAGTTGTTGTGTTGTTCTTATTTGTCTACTGTCATTTCTGATTTTCTCTGCCTTTGGGATTGCAAGTATCCAGGATCAGGAGAGGGAGTCAGTAGGAAGCCTACTGCTGCTACTTGGCCCTGGTTTGCCCTCATGGATGAGGAGATAGGACAGAGGTCTTCCATTAGGCCTCTGTCCTAATTTCCTCTCTACCTGAGGACACTCCAGGGCCAAGCGCAGCAGTGGGTGACTAAAATGAAAGTGATGAGGAAGGTATCAGCCACCCACACAATGAGAAAGAGGAAAAGAGACAGGGATGATGAGCTGCTAGACCTCAACAGAGAGGACATGAAGCAGCAAAGAGAGTCTGAGGACAGGAGAAAACAGGAAAGCAGGGAGAGGATGGTGTGATGGCATCAGCCACACATGGGCAAAACAAGTCCATTCATTCACTTTATTAGTTTGGTTTTCAGTTACTTCACTAATAAAATTCATTAATGTTTTTCCTTAAGCCTAACACTGATATTATGAAGCGTGCATGTAATAGCATTGTGTGGTTTTTCTGAAAATGTTTTCTGTTATATTAATTATGTTTCTCTTTCTTTGAGTTACCTGGTTTGGGGCGGTGGCTGTTTCCTGTCTGGGTTGTTTCCTGTCTGTTTCCTGTGTGGCTGAGGACTTTGAAAACAAAACCAACCATGTGCTATCAGAAACAGGGGTGTTTTAGGTTTACTTTTGTTATCCTGTAGGTTGAGAGAGTAGTCCTCAATGGTGGCTGCAGTTTGACTTGTCTCTAATGTGCCGATGATGTCGTGGAGTTTGCCGAGCGCTGCTGTGGAACGGGATGTAAACAATGGCCAAAAATACAGCTGAGAAGTCCTGCGGCAGATAGTAGCGGCATTTCATTTCAGCATTAAAAACTCAACGTCTGGGGAACAGTACTTGTGGACAGTCTGTACATCTCCTGTATGAACAGGTCCAGGGAATCCGCACATACAAGCGAGTATTAACACTACCCCAAACAATTATTGAAGCAATTTTAGAATTAGAGGGTTTATGAACTCAAGGCATTCAACGTTCCAGGGACCGGCTGGAAGGAGAGTGATAGACAAAACTAGAGAGCGAAAATTTCAGAAGAAATTTTAAGTGTGCCTATGCTACTGTCAATGAGTGTAGTTTGCCATTCATACCACCAGAAGGAATAAAATAAAGCAACATGAGAACTGCGCCAAAATATCCAAACCCATATCATGACCAGCAGCTTTTACAGCTGTGGCTCCAGCAAACATCAGCTGATCCTAGAAATTAATATTAAATAAATTCTAACAACAGCTGATCAAGCTTAAACGTGCTGTTGTTGTTTAGCGCGACATCTGCCGGTTTCCCCATTCTGGCGCAAAGTGGGCGATAAACAAACAAGAGAGAAAAGCTGATCAGCTGATCATTGATCAGTTTCATGATTGAAGAAGAAACAGGCGAGTGAGGGGGAGAGAATGAGAGGAGAAGAGGCAGCTGTGTAAAGACAGAATAAATCCAGCTTTGTGTCTTTTTTTCATTCTAGCTGAAGTACGGGACAAACTGTGTTCCTTTTCAGCTCAATACGAAACGCGTAATATTTTCTCTGAATGCGGGACGATTACGTTTGTACGGGACGGTTGGCAACTCTAATAACTAACCTTATGAATAAAATAAAGCTCACTACGGTATCAGTAACATCAAAGCACCCACCCAGCTGTATAGAAACTCCATCATGCTAGCTAGCACGCAGTATGAGTTATTGTAACTGATTGTAAAAAGTCAGCACAATGAAAATAAACTACACCTAAACTTGGTTTATATCTGACCCAGATAGACAGCAGGTCATAACTTCTTACCTGAAATTCAGTTCACCTGATGCTCGGACCAACGGCCGCCTCGGGTCTGCTTCTGCTGCCTCCGGTTTCCCTCATACACCTGCTGCCCTCTGTTTGAGCTATACATTAGCCACCACCAAACAACTGAGTTATTTTTTCACATGGACCAGCATCTGGACAATCCACCACCTTCCACTGTTTATACCGTTACTAAAATGAATACATAAATCATCAGCCCATAAAAACGAAAAATAAGTCCAGCTATTACACAGAGTCAACGAGAAAGACCGGTGTGTGTGTGTGAAAACGACATCCCGAGAGTGAGGTCTTCTCGCTGGCTTTAATTAGCCAGGATCACTGTCAGTCAGCCCGGGCTAGCTAGCTAGCTGTGGAGCTCTTTGTCGGCACCGAAAACGTCAGAGCACTTTTGCTAATATGGGATGTCTTGATAAAACGAGCAGATATTGGAAGTTTATATCTGGCCGATCCACCACCTTTCACTGTTTATACCATTACTAAAATGAATAAATAAATCATCGGCCCATATAAACGAAAAATAAGTCCAGCTGTGACCCAGAGTCATCACGAAAGACCCCGTGGTGAAACGAGAGAGTGAGCCGCCCTCTGTCATCCAGGTTGGGTGTCGCTTGTCAGCCAGGCTGCGCTAGCTAGCTATGGGGTTAGCTGTCAGGCGGCACCGGCGTCGTCACAGCACTGTTGCTAATGTGGGATGTCTTGATAAAATGAGCAGATATTTGAAGTTTACACAGCTACATTCTCGCCTGAAAATATCTTAAAAGTTTATTTTGTGACAGAGAAACAGTAATAAGAGCAATACAAAAACTAAGTGGTGGCCGCCATTGTTTGACTCGGCAGAGGCGTGCTATGAATTGTGGGATATGGAGTTTTCCAGCAAGCATAAACCCTTTCAACTACTCCCGGGATACCACTAGAGAGAGCCAACACACCACAAATGAATTTTGAAATTCGTTTCAATGGGACCAAAAGATGGAGCCAACACACCACAAATGAAGCCTTCCCATTGATTTCAATGGGCCAAAAAATGGGCCAAAATTTGCACTAAAATATTAATATTTCAAAACTATAAAAGTCATAAACACCAAAAGTCATAGCACACCATTCCCGATCCAGCCGCACAAAATGATATAACATATGTGAAGCTTGTCACAAAACTGTGGGGCGAGCTAGGCGCCGAAATTTCAGGCGGAAGATGGAGAATAAAAATAACTAGAAAAATTTGCATTTCCTGCGAAAATGCTGTGTGGATGCTGTAACGCTGAAGCTGTCTGCTGAAAATAGGTGAAAAAGATGAAAAGTTGCAAAAATTTTATGGCGGTGAAGAAACAGAAAATCCTGCTGAAAACAGGTGAAGAAGCAGAAATTTTTGCTGAAAAGTGGTGAAAAAAAAAATGTTGCTGTGAGCAGGATTCGAGCCTGGGGCTCCTGGTCTCAAGGTGGCTACTCATCTCACTGAGCCAAACTCATTCTCACAAAGAAGAGGTGAAGAGACTGACAATTCTGCTGAAATGAGCAGAAGCTGCTGAGAATTTGTGCTGATAGGAGGTGAAAAGGCTGAAAATTCTGCAGAAAAGAGGTGAATCAGCAAAAATTTTGCAGAAAAGAGGTAAATCAGCAGAATTTCTGCAGAAAAGAGGGAAAGAAGCAGAACAATGCGCTGAAAAGAGGTGAATGAGCAGAATTTCTGCTGAAAAGAGGCAGAACAACCTGGTTCTGCTCAAATTCACCAATCAGAGGTACTGCTTCTGTCTGCTTCATCAGGCTGTTTACTTGTATGTATTTCTGCCATGTGGTGTTGACAAGAATCTGAGGTCCATATTAGAAAAGCTGCTAAAATCATAAAACTTTGCAGAATTGTAATAAATTAGCAATATAAATTACAGGTCTGTGATAGTGTATCAATTTGTAGTGAAAAAAAAAAAGTTGAACAAGGTGGGATTGAACTCACGACCTTTGAGCTGCAGAGCCGTGTCATTACTGATTGCGCCACCGGGAAAGGGGACAGGGGTCTGAAAGACAGAGACTTCAGCAGTCAGAATTAGATCGCGGTGAGAGGCGAAAAACGCCGTTTTTTGGTGTTACAAAACGTCGTGTAACTCAAAAACTAGGAGGGCTAGCGGCATAATTCTTGTACTGGGTGAATCAGTGGACTTTGGTGTACTTTGACTGCGATTTTCATTGCTCTTTGTACCTCCATCGCGGAGATATGACGAGAGAAGAAACGGCTTCATTTTCGGAGTTTGAAAACTGAGAGGAGGACAGATTTCCACCCCTCAAACAAACGTAATTCATTGCTCAACGGTAAGATAATTGTAAAAACTGCTTCCACTGTGAGTGTCAGCAGTGTCTGAAGATATATTGGCACAAGCCTCATGTCCTAACTTTGCTTTGTTAAAGAGATATGACGATTTGAAAATGCCTCTCATTAGAGAAATCCAGCGCTGATTTTGAACACACTCTCCATTGAAAGTCAATGGAGCCTTTTCAGATCTTGTGTTGGTCTGAGGCGATTTGATAAAAATCTGTAACTTCCACAACAGTGATAGTAACGTTTTCTGAAAGCCAGCAAAAATACCTACATTTTGATGTATAATTTGTGGGGGTTGATTGGAAATTGAGCGAGTAGCAAGAAGTTGTTCGGACATGAAGAGAAGACTGCAAAACCTTCAGTGGCACACTGAAAGCCAAGTGCATAGCAACCATAACAACGCATGTATTTTCTGAAAAATCACAAAAATGAAACTCAAAACTTGAAGAGGGATAAGATGAAAACGGTAACAGATATAAAAAAGATGAATCATTCAAGAGTAGCAGAAAAATTTGTGAACATTTTAAAGTTTGAATGGTTGTTCTAGGTGAAAGTATGAGGAAGTAGTTAAGTTTCAAAAACAAGCAAGTTTTAGCAGAATTGCGGAAATTTCCCATTCATTTCAATGGGACAAATTAAAGGAAAAAAGCTTAATATTTTAAAAAGTATAATAGCAAAAAATACCAAAAGTCATAGCCATCATTAGCAGAAATAGCAGAATAGTTTAAAATTTGAACGGTGAAAATCGGCTGAAAATTGTGGAAGTAGTTAAGTGCCAAAAAAAGTGCAAAAGTGGCAACTAGAATAACTAGAAAAATTTGCATTTCCTGCGAAAATGCAGTGTGGATGCTTTAAAGCTGAAGCTGTCTGCTGAAAGTAGCTGAAAAAGCTGAAAAGTTGCAGAAATTGTAAAAACTTGGCAGAAGCAAAGGAACTTTCCTAAAATGTAGTAACTTAGCAGAACTGTAATATCTTAGAGGAAACATAATACTTGGCAGAAATACAATAGCATAGCAGAACTTAGCAGAAATATTGTAACTTATCAGAAACACGATAACTTCTCAAAAATACAAGAATTTAGGAGAAATAGTATAAGATAACAGAAAGAATATATTTAGCCAAACATTCTTGAACATTACAGAAATACTGTGATTTAGAAAAACAGTACAACATAGCAGAAATGCTGTGATTTACCAGAGACACTGTAATATACTATGAATATTGTAATTTTAAATAAATACTATGTTTTAGCAAAAATACTCCAGTTTAGCATAAATATTATAACATAGCAGAAATACTACTCTATAGCAGAAATGCTATATTTAGAAAGAAAAATATAATATAGTAGAAATACTATGATTTAGCAGAAATCCTACAATATAGCTTAATAACAATGATTTACAGTTAAGCCCATAATTTTTCATACCCCTGGCAAATTTTGACTTAAAGTTACTTTTATTCAACTAGCAAGTTATTTTTTGACTGGAAATGACACAGGCGTCTCACAAAAGACAATAAGATGATGTACAAGATGCATCATTGTGGAAAAAAACATTTCTCAGCTTTTATTTACATTTGAGCAAAAAGTATCATGTCCAGAATTATTCATACCATTTACAAACTGTCACAGTCTCTGGGAAAATCCAAAGTTCCATACCATTCCAAATAGTCAAAGCTGTTCTAAAGCATCCTAATTACCCTGATTAATTGGAAATAGCTGTTTTGATCAACTCAACAGGTGAAAAACAGCAGCTCTCTGCAGGTGGTCTGTGGACATTCATGGCTAAGACAAAGGAACTCAGTGAGGACCTGCAGCTGTGCATTGTGGCTGCTCACAAGTGAGGAATGGGCTATAAGGCCATATCCAAATGTTTTCAAGTTCCAGTGGCTACAGTGCAAAGTATTATTAAAAAATACAAGATGTTCCGCACTGTGGAAAATCTCAGAGGATGTTGTCGGAAGCCAAAAGTGAAACCTGTGCTGGCCAGGAGAATAGTGAGAGAGGTGAAAAAGAATCCAAAGATCACCACCAAGGCCATTCTGGTGAATCTGGGCTCTGCTGGTGGCAATGTCTCAAGGCAGACAGTCCAACGGACACTGTTGGGTTCCACGGATGCAGACCAAGGAAAACGCCACTTCTCCAGGCACTTCTAAGGCATGCAAAAGCTCATTTGGCCTTTGCAAATGCTCATCTGGACAAAGAAGAAGATTTCTGGTCTTCAGTGTTATGGTCAGATGAAACAAAAATTGAATTATTTGGTCACAATGATGTTGCCTTCATTTGGCATAAAAATGGAGAAGCCTTCAACCCAAAGAACACCATCCCCACTGTCAAACATGGTGGTGGGAACCTAATGCTTTGGGGGTGTTTTTTAGCCAATGGACCATGGAACCTAATCACAGTAAACAGCACCATGAAAAAAGAGCAATACATGAAGATTCTCAACAACAACATCAGGTAGTCTGCAGAAAAACTTGGCCTTGGGAACCAGTGGACATTTTAGCACGACAATGACCCAAAACATACAGCAAAGGTGGTGAAGAAATGGTTAGCAGACAACAACATTAACGTTTTGCAGTGGCCTAGCCAGAGTCCTGACTTGAATCAATTGAGAATCTGTGGAGGGAGCTAAAGATCAGGGTGATGGCAAGAAGACCCTCCAACCTGAAAGATTTGGAGCTCATTGCTAAAGATGAATGGGCAAAATGCCTGTGGAGACATGCAAAAGCTGGTCTGCAATTATAGGAAGCGTTTGATTGCTGTAATAGCCAATAAAGGCTTTTCTATTGATTATTGAGAAGGGTATGAATAATTCTGGACATGATACTTTTGCTAAAATATAAATAAAACCTGAGAAATATTTTTTCCACAATGATGCCTCTTGTACATCGTCTTATTATCTTTGGGGAGACACCTGTGTCATTTCTGCTCAAAAAGAACTTGCTTGTAGAACAAAAGTAACTTAAGTCAAAATTTGGCAGGGGTATGAATAATTATGGGCTTAACTGTAGAACAGATACTATGATTGAGCAGAATAGTAATAACTTAAGTGAAAATATTGGAAAGGTAAAATGACAAGCTGAATAAAAAGGAACATGGTTAAGTTTGCTCAAAACTAATTTTTGTTCACCTGTGAAAAAATAAAATAAAAATACATTTAGAAATGCAAATAAGAACAGCCAACAGATACACACAAAATCAAATATGGATACACAAATCAACAAATACACACAAAATGCAATATGGATACACAAATGTACAGAGAGAGACACACACACAGGGTCTATGCCAGTCAACCAGTCTGAATATATTATATCTTTATCCAACAATGAGATGCTGCCCTAAAAAGGGTCTTTGTGTGTGTCTTTCTCTCTCTCTCTCTACACACACACACACACACACACACACACACACACACACACACACACTCAGGCTCGTGCACACACACACACACACACACACAGCATCAGCAAGTGAACAGGGGCTGTTAACAGCATGATTCTAGGTCAGTCAAACAGCTGTGAGATTCTCAATTTGAATCCACCAATCAGAGGGGCTGTGTGCTTTTTCCTGCCAAAACTGGTGCACCAAGTGCAGGCTTTTACAGCACAGAGAGAGACAGGATTTTTGCAGTCTATTTCTCATAGTGAGGACTCCCCTCAAACAAACAGCGATAAATTCCTAACCTGTTGGGGCTAAAACGGTCATTCTTAGACCGTTTTGTTCAGAAGACATGGGGGAATCTTGAAATGTTGACCATTTAAAATGAAAATATGAAATATTATAGATATATGACATAGATGATTGGCTGGCTGGGAAGCCATAAAGGCCCGAATATGCAAATTTGAATGTGCAAGGCCTAAGATATGATTGGCTGGCTGGGAAGCCATGAAGGCAACAATATGCAAATTTGAATGTGCAAGCCCTCGGATATGATTGGTTGTCTTAGAAGCCATATAAAAAGCAGTAAAACTGTAATATGATTTGTTAGAAAAACTATAATTAATCAAAAATACTATATTTGGCAGAAATACTATTTTGTAGCAGAAACACTATATTTAGCACAAATCTGATGAAATAGCAGAAATCGTATGATTTAGCAGAAATGCTGTATTTAGCACAAATCTCATAAAATAGCAGAAATAGTATGATTTAGCAGAAATGCTGTATTTAGCACAAATACTGGAAAGCAGCAGAAATGCTACGACTTGGCACAATAGTAATAACCTAAATAGAAAAATTGGAAAAGTAAAATGGACAGCTGAAAAAATCCTGAACATGCTAAGGGTCCCTCAAATGTAATTGTTAAATGAAAAAAAAACAGCAAAAAAAAGTATAACAGTCACACAATCACAAATATGTACACATATGGTAACACACATGCACAGACAGACACACACAGGATCAAATTCAGTCAACCAGTCTAAATATATTGAATTTAAATCACACACACACACACACACACACACACACACACACACAGGGAGAGAACAGCAAGTTTCTAGGTCAGTCAAGCAGCCTGGGAGCTGCTAAATTTGAATCCACCAATCAGAGAGGCTGTGTACTTTTTCCTGCCAAAACAGGTGCACCTGATTACACACACGCAGCACAGAGACAGGATTTGTGCTGTCTATTTTCCATAGTGAGGACTCCCCTCAAACAAATGGCTATAATTTCCTAACCGTAGGGGCTAGAACGGTCATTCTTACACCGTTTTGTTCAGAAGACATGGGGGAATCTTGAAATGTTGACCATTTAAAATAAAAATATGAAATATTAGAGATATATGACATAGATGATTGGTTATCTAAGAAGCCACGAAGATCCCAATATGCAAATTTGAATGTGCCAGGCCTCAGATATGATTGGCTGGCTGGGAAGCCATGAAGGCAACAATATGCAAATTTGAATGTGCCAGGCCTCAGATATGATTGGTTGTCTTAGAAGCCATGAATGCCCCAATATGCAAATTTGAATGTGCCAGGCCTCAGATATGATTGGTTGTCTTAGAAGCCATGAATGCCCCAATATGCAAATTTGAATGTGGCAGCCCTCAGAGATGATTGGCTGGCTGGGAAGCCATTGAGGCAACAATATGCAAATTTTAATGTTCAAGCCCTCAGATATGATTGGTTGTCTTAGAAGCCATATAAAAAGCAGTAAAACTGTACTATGATTTGTTAGAAAAACTATAATTAATCAAAAATACTATATTTGGCAGAAATACTATTTTTTTGCAGAAACACTATATTTAGCACAAATCTTATGAAATAGCAGAAATAATATGATTTAGCAGAAATGCTGTATTTAGCACAAATACTGAAAAGCAGCAGAAATGCTGTGACTCAGCACAATAGTAATAACTTAAATAGAAAAATTGGAAAAGCAAAATGAACAGCTGAAAAAATCCTGAACATGCTAAGGGTCCCTCAAATATAATTGTTAAATGAAAAAAAAATCAGCAAAAAAAAGTATAACAGTCACACAATCAAAAATATGGACACATATGGAAACACACAAGCACAGAGAGACACACAGGATCAAATTCATTCAACCAGTCTAAATATATTGAATTTAAATCATACAATAAGATGCTCCCATAAAACTCTCTCTCGCCCCTCTCTCTCTCTCTCTCTCTGTCACACACACACACACACACACACACACACACACACACACACACACACACACAGCAGCAGCAGCAGCCAAACAGCCTGGGAGCTGCTGAATTTGAATCCACCAATCAGAGAGGCTGTGTACTTTTTCCCGCCAAAACAGGTGCACCTGTTTTTACACACATGCAGCACAGAGACAGGATTTGTGCTGTCTATTTTTCATAGTGAGGATTCACCTCAAACAAATGGCTATAATTTCCTAACCGTAGGGGCTAGAACAGTCATTCTTACACCGTTTTGTTCAGAAGAGATGGGGGAATCTTCAAGTGTTTACAATTTATCATTACAATATGAATTATTAAAGATATTTGACTTGTAATGCACCATAACTGAGTAGAGGCGAAGCAAAAACTGCCTTGACCTGCCCTCAAACAACGCTTTCTAACTCTAAATCTTTTTGGAGTCTCGATATCATTCTTTCACCGTAAGAGACAGCAGGCTTTGGTGAACAGTCATGGAAATTTTCAGGTCTGTGTGGAAATCCATCAAAAAGATATGACGAGAGAAAAAAGTGGTTCATTTCCAGAGTTTGAAATCTGAAGAAATCTGAGCGAGGGACGAATTTCCTACCCTCAAACAAACCCAATTCATGGCCAAATGGTAATAGGTGAGAAAAAAATTCTTGAATTGTGAGTGTCAGGAGTGTCTGAAGATATATTGGCACAAGCCTCATGTCTTAACTTCGCTGCGTTAAGGAGATATGACGATTTGAAAATGCCTCTCATTAGAGAAATCCAGCGGTGAGTTTGAACAAGCTCTCCATTGACTTTCTATGCAGAGTTTCCTGACTTTGTGTTGGTCTGAGGAGATTTGCCAAAATTCTATTATCCAGAAATACTGTAATCAGCACATATACTGTAACATGACAGAAATTCCTCCACTTAGTAGTAATACTATAACATAACACAAATGTTATGATTTGGCACAAAAACCATGATTTGGCAAAAATACTATGATTTAGCAGAAATACTATGATTGAGCAGAAGTACTAAGATGTAGTAAAAGTACTTTGATTTAACAGAAATACAATTATGGAGGAGTAATACTTTAAAATGGGAGAAATATTGACACACACACACATTCACAGAGCCTAAAGGGAAGAGCATTTGTGCCATGGAGTGTTAAGAAGAATCTGAGGTCCATATTAGAAAAGCTGCTAAAAAGTTTTCAGAATTGTAATAAATGATGAATATGAATTAGTGGTCTGTGATAGTGTATTAATTTGTAGGGAAAAAAACAGATGTTGACCAAGGTAGAATTGAACCCACAACCTTTGGGTTGCAGACCCGTGTCATTACCAGCTGCGCCACTGGGAAAGACAGTGAGCTCCTTGAAAACAGGTTGATGAGCAGTCAGAATTAGATCGCGGTGAGAGGCAAAGAATGCCGTTTTTTGGAGTTACAAAACGTGGTGTAACTCAAAAGCTAGGTGGACTAGAAGCATAATTCTTGTACTGGGTGAATCAGCGGACTTTGGTGTATTTTGACTGCGATTTTCATTGCTCTTTGTACATCCGTCGCTGAGATATGACGAGAGAAGAAAGGGCAGACCTCAGATATGATTGGCTGGCTGGGAAGCCGTGCAGGCCCTGATATGTAAATTTGAATGTCTCAGTCCTCAGAGGATTGGCTGCCTGGGGACCTGGCAGAAATATATAGTAATAGTATGATTAAGCATAAATACAGTATTTCTGCTAAATGTAGTATTAAGCACAAATCCTATAAAAAGCAGAAATACTATATTAAGCAATATAAATATCCTATAAAAAGCAAAAATACTGTACTATGATTTGGTAGAAAAACTATAATTAATCAGAAATACTATATTTGGCAGAAATACTATATTTAGCACAAATCTTATAAAATAGCAGAAATAGTATGATTCAGCACAATAGTAATAACTTAAACAGAAAAATTGGAAAAGCAAAATGGACAGCTGAAAAAATGCTGAACATGCTAAGGATCCTTCAAATGTAATTGTTAAATGAAAAAAAATCAGCAAAAAAAAGTATAACAGTCACACAATCACAAATATGGACACATATGGAAACACACATGCACAGAGAGACACACACAGGATCAAATTCAGTCAACCAGTCTAAATATATTGAATTTAAATCATACAATAAGATGCTCCCATAAAAGGCTCTCTCTCTCTCTCTCTCTCTCTGTCACACACACACACACACACACACACACACACACACACACACACACACACACACACACAGGGAGAGAGGAGCAACTTTCTAGGTCAGTGAAGCAGCCTGTGAGCTGCTGAATTTGAATCCACCAATCAGAGAGGCTGTGTACTTTTTCCCGCCAAAACAGGTGCAGCCGTTTTTACACACACGCAGCACAGAGAGAGACAGGATTTCTGCAGTGTATTTCTCATAGTGAGGATTCCTCTCAAACAAATGGCCATAATTTCCTAACCGTAGGGGCTAGAACGGTCATTCTTACACCGTTTTGTTCAGAAGAGATGGGGGAATCTTCAAGTGTTGACAATTTATCATTAAAATATGAATTATTAAAGATATTTGACTTGTAATGCACCATAACTGAGTAGAGGCGAAGCAAAAACTGCCTTGACCTGCCCTCAAACAACGCTTTCTAACTCTAAATCTGTTTGGAGTCTCGATATCATTCTTTCACCGTAACAGACAGCAGGCTTTGGTGAACTGTCATGGAAATTTTCAGGTCTCTGTGGAAATCCATGAAAAAGATATGATGAGAGAAAAAATTGCCTCATTTCCAGAGTTTGAAATCTGAAGAAATCTGAGCGAAGGACGAATTTCCTACACTCAAACAAGTGTAACTCATCTCAGAACCGTAATAGGTGAGAAAAAAATTCTTGAATTGTGAGCGTCAGGATTGTCTGAAGATATACTGGGACAAGCCTCATGTTTTAACTTCGCTTCGTTAAGGAGATATGACGATTCGAAAATGCCTCTCATTACAGAAATCAAGCGATGATTTTGAACAAACTCTCCATTGACTTTCTATGGAGAGTTTTCAGACTTTGTGTTGGTCTGAGGAGATTTGCCAAAATTCTATAAATCTCACAACAATGATGGTGACATTTTCTGAAAGCCAGCAAAAATACCTACGTTTTGATGTATAATTTGTGGAAGTTGAGTGAAAATTGAGCAAGTAGCAAGAAGTTGTTCGGACATGAAGAGAAGACTGCGAAACTCACAGTGGCACACTGAAAGCCAAGTGCGTAGCAACCATAACAACGCATGTATTTTCTGAAAAATCACAATTTTGCAACTCAAAACTTTAAGAGGGATAAAAATAAAACGGTAAAAGATTTGAAAAAGCTGATTTATTCCTGAATAGCCCAATAATTTGAGAACATTTTAAAGTTTTAATGGTTGTTCTACGTGAAAATATAAGGAAATAGGTAAGTTTCAAAAACAAGCAAAATTTAGCAGAATTGCAGAAGTTTCCCATTCATTTCAATGGGACAAATTAAAGGAAAAAAACGTAATATTTTAAAAAGTATAATAGTATATAATACCAAAAGATATAGCCGGAAAGAGCAAAAATAGCAGAATAGTTTAAAATTTGAACGGTGAAAATCGGCTGAAAATTGTGGGACTAGTTAAGTGCCAAAAAAAGTGTACGGAGCGCAACTAGAATAACTAGAAAAATTTGCATTTCCTGCGAAAATGCTGTGTGGATGCCTTAACGCTAAAGTTGCCTGCTGAAAAAGCTGAAAAAGTTGAAAACTTGCAAAAAGTTATATGGGGGTGAAGAAACTGAAAATTCTGTTGAAAACAGGTGAAGAAGCATAATTTTTTGCTGAAAAGTGGTGAAAAGCCAAAAACTTCTACTGAAAGGGGTAAAGACAGAGAAATTTTTGCTGAAAAAAAACATTGCCCTAAGCAGGATTCGAACCTGGCCTTGCTGGTCTTAAGGCAGCCACTCATCTCACTCAGCCAAAGTCATTCTGACAAAGAAGAGGTGGAGAGACTGACAATTCTGCTTAAATGAGCAGAAGCTGCTGAGAATTGTGCTGATAAGAGGTGAAAAGGCTGAAAATTTTGCAGAAAAGAGGTGAATCAGCAGAATTTCAGCTGAAAAGAGGTAAAGAAGCAGAAAGTTGCGCTGAAAAGAGATGAATCAGCAGAATTTCTGCTCAAAAGAGTTTTTTCTGAAAACAGCTGAGATTTGTGCTGATAATTGGGGAAAAGGCTGAAAATTTTGCAGAAGAGGTGAGTAAGCAGAATTTGGGCTGAAAAGGGGTGAAAATTCTGCTGAAAAGAGTTCAATCAGCAGAATTTCTGCTGAAAAGAGTTCTGCAGAACTCTTTTCAGAATTCTGCTGAAAAGAGGTTTTTGCTGAAAACAGCTGAAAAAGCTGGGATTTGTGCTGAAAAGTGGTGAAAAACTGAAAATTGTGCTGAAAAGGGGTGAAAAAGCTTAAATTTGTGTTGAAAAGAGTTAAAAAAGTTTAACTGTTAACTGAAAGAAATGTTGCCATAAGCGGGATTTGAACCCGGGCCTCCCAGTCTGAGAACGGATGCTCATCTCACTGAGCTAAAACACAGGTCAACCCGGCAAGGAAAATCTGTGAGGCCACTGATAATATGGCAGAAATGGGCAAAAATATTGCAAAAAAATTCAATATCTCAAAAAGTATAGAGGTTATGAGCACCAAAAGTCATAGCCGGCATTAGCAGAAAGAGCAGAATTTTTTAAAGTTTGAATGGTGAAAATCGGATAAGAACTGAGGGAGTAGTTAAGTGCCAAAAAGTGTACGGAAGCAACTAGAATAATATAGTGGAATAAAGAATAAAGAGAAACAGGAACTCAATAGTGTGGATGCCTTTGAGGGCATCCACACAATAAAGAATAAAGAGAAACAGGAACTCAATAGTGTGGATGCCTTAAAGCATCCACAAAACTAGAAAAATTTGCATTTCTTGCGAAAATGCTGTGTGGATGCCTTAACGCTGAAGTTGCCTGCTGAAAAAGCTGAAAAAGTTGAAAACTTGCAAAAAGTTATATGGCGGTGAAGAAACTGAAAATTCTGCTGAAAACAGGTGAAGAAGCAGAAAATGTTTGCTGAAAAGTGGTGAAAAGCCAAAAACTTCTACTGAAAGGGGTAAAGACAGAGAAATTTTTGCTGAAAAAAAACATTGCTCTAAGCAGGATTCGAACCTGGCCCTTCTGGTCCTAAGGCAGCAACACATCTCACTGAGCCAAAGTCATTCTGACAAAGAAGAGGTGGAGAGACTGAAAATTTTGCTTAAACGAGCAGAAGCTGCTGAGAATTGTGCTGATAAGAGGTGAAAAGGCTGAAAATTTTGCAGAAAAGAGGTGAATCAGCAGAATTTCAGCTGAAAAGAGGTAAAGAAGCAGAAAGTTGCGCTGAAAAGAGATGAATCAGCAGAATTTCTGCTCAAAAGAGTTTTTTCTGAAAACAGCTGAGATTTGTGCTGATAATAGGGGAAAGGCTGAAAATTTTGCAGAAGAGGTGAATAAGCAGAATTTGGGCTGAAAAGGGGTGAAAATTCTGCTGAAAAGAGTTCAATCAGCAGAATTTCTGCTGAAAAGAGTTCTGCAGAACTCTTTTCAGAATTCTGCTGAAAAGAGGTTTTTGCTGAAAACAGCTGAAAAAGCTGGGATTTGTGCTGAAAAGTGGTGAAAAAACTGAAAATTGTGCTGAAAAGGGGTGAAAAAGCTTAAATATGTGTTGAAAAGAGTTAAAAAAGTTTAACTGTTAACTGAAAGAAATGTTGCCATAAGCGGGATTTGAACCCGGGCCTCCCAGTCTGAGAACGGATGCTCATCTCACTGAGCTAAAACACAGGTCAACCCGGCAAGGAAAATCTGTGAGGCCACTTATAATATGGCAGAAATGGGCAAAAAATATTGCAAAAAAATTTCAATATCTCAAAAAGTATAGAGGTTATGAGCACCAAAAGTCATAGCCGGCATTAGCAGAAAGAGCAGAATTTTTTAAAGTTTGAATGGCGAAAATCGGATAAGAACTGAGGGAGTAGTTAAGTGCCAAAAAGTGTACGGAAGCAACTAGAATAATATAGTGGAACTAGAAAAATTTGCATTTCCTGCGAAAATGCTGTTTGGATGCCTTAACGCTGAAGCTGTCTGCTGAAAAGCTGAAAAAGATGAAAAGTTGCAAAAAGTTGTATGGTGGTGGAAAAAAACTGTCACCCTGAGCAGGATTCAAACCTGGACCTCCTGGGCGCAAGGCAGCTACACATCTCACTGTGCCAAATTCACTCTCACAAGGTAAGAGATGGAGAGACTGAAAATTATGGTGAAATGAGCAGAAACTGCTGAGCATTGCGCTGATAAGAGGTGAAATGATTGAAAATTTTGCAGAAAAGAGGTGAATCAGCAGAATTTCTGCTGAAAAGAGGCAAAACAACCTGTTTCTGCTCAAATTCACCAATCAGAGGTACTGCCTCTGTGTGCTTCATCAGGTGGGTACTTGTATGTATTTCTGCCATGGAGCGTTAACAAGAATCTGAGGTCCATATTAGAAAAGCTGCTAAAATCATAAAACTTGCGCTGAAAAGAGATGAATCAGCAGTTTCTGCTGAAAAGAGTTTTTTTTTTTTCTGAAAACAGCCAAAAAAGCTGGAATTTGTGCTGAAAAGGGGTGGAAAAAAAATGAAAATTTTGCTGAAAAGGGGTGAAGAAGCTAAAGCATACCAAATCAAAATATTTGTGCCAAAACATAGTGTTTCTGCCATATTGTGGTACTACTACATTACAACATGAATACGGATTAAAGATGAAAGAAACTGGCAACAAATTCCTCCACTACAAACCAGTCTGATACCACTTCTTTGCAGTGTTCACTAAGGCACTACCCAAAAGGCGCCACAAGAGGGCACTCCAACACAAGAGATGAGCAGAATTTCTGCTGAAAAGAGGCAGAAGGTTCTGTATGTAGAAAAAGAAACACTGTTGAACCATGTGTGAAATAAATAAAGAAATGAAATGAAAGAACAACCTGGTTCTGCTCAAATTCACCAATCAGAGGTACTGCCTCAGTCTGCTTCATCAGGCTGTGTACTTGTTTCTGCCATGGAGCGTTAACAAGAATCTGAGGTCCATATTAGAAAAGCTGCTAAAATCATAAAACTTTGCAGAATTGTAATAAATTAGCAATATAAATTACAGGTCTGTGATAGTGTATAAATTTGTAGTGAAAAAAAAAACGTGGACCAAGGTGGGATTGAACCTACGACCTTTGAGCTGCAGAGCCGTGTCATTACTGATTGCGCCACCTGGAACGGGGGCGGCGGTCTGAAAGACAGATACTTGGGCAGTCAGAAAATAGATCGCGGTGAGAGGCGAAAAACGCCGTTTTTTGGAGTTACAAAACGTCGTGTAACTCAAAAACTAGGAGGGCTAGCAGCATAATTCTTGTACTGGGATTTTCATAGCTCGTTCTACCTCCGTCGCGGAGATGTGACGAGAGAAAAAACGGCTTCATTTCCAGAGTTTGAAGACTGAGAGAAGGACAGATTTCCACCCCTCAAACAAACGTAATTCATTGCTCAATGGTAAGATAATTGTAAAAACTGCTTCCACTGTGAGTGTCAGCAGTGTCTGAAGATATATTGGCACAAGCCTCATGTCCTAACTTTGCTTTGTTAAAGAGATATGGCGATTTTAAAATGCCTCCCGTTACAGAATTTCAGCTCTGAATTTCAAAACCTCCCATAGACTTTGAATGGGAGTATTGAGACCTTGTGTCACTCCGAGGCAAATTGCGAAAAAAACGGTAAATCTCACAATAAAGATAGTGACATTTTCTGAAAGCCAGCAAAAATACCTACGTTTTGATGTATAATTTGTGGGGTTGATTGGAAATTGAGCCAGTAGCAAGAAGTTGTTTAGACATGAAGAGAAAATTCAGAACGGACCAGCACTCACTCTGACTTAATTGCATAGCAACCATAGCAACGCATGTATTTTCTGAAAAATCACAATTTTGCAACTGAAAACTTAAAGAGAGATAAGATTAAAACGGTAGAAGATCTGAAAAAGCTGAATCAGACAGGAATAGCCCAATAATCTGAGAACATTTTAAAGTTTGAATGGAGTTTCTAGGTGAAAGTATGACAAAGTAGTTAAGTTTCAAAGACAAGCAAGTTTTAGCAGAATTGTGGAAGTTTTCCATTCATTTCAATGGGACAAATTAAAGGAAAAAAGTGTAATATTTTAAAAAGTATAACAGTAATAAACACCAAAAGTCATAGCCATCATTAGCAGAAAGAGCAGAACAGTATAGAGTTTGAACTGAAAAAATCGGCTGAAAACTGAGAAAGTAGTTAAGTGCCAAAAAGTGTACGGAAGCAACTAGAGGAATAATAAAGAATAACTAGAAAAATTTGCATTTCCTGCGAAAATGCTGTGTGGATGCCTTAACGCTGAAGCTGTCTGCTGAAAAGCTGAAAAAGATGAAAAGTTGCAAAAAGTTGTATGGTGGTGGAAAAAAACATGTCGCCCTGAGCAGGATTCGAACCTGGCCCTCCTGCTCTCAAGGTAGCTACTCATCTCACTGAGCTAAACTCATTCTCTCAAAAAACAGGAGGAGAGACCGACAATTCTGCTAAAATGAGCAAAAGCTGCTGAGAATTGTGCTGAGAAGAGGTGAAAAGGCTGAAAATTTTGCAGAAAACAGGTAAATCAGCAGAATTTCTGCAGAAAAGAGGTAAAGAAGCAGAAACTTGCGCTGAAAAGAGATGAATCAGCAGAATTTCTGCTCAAAGGTGGCTATTCATTTCCCTGAGCCAAAGTCACTCTTACAAAGAAGAGGTAGAGAGACGGACAATTCTGCTGAAATGAGCAGAAGCTGATAAGAGGTGAAAAGGCTGAAAATTTTGCAGAAAAGAGGTGAATCAGCAGAATTTCTGCAGAAAAGAGGCAAAGAAGCAGAAACTTGCGCTGAAAAGAGATGAATCAGCAGAGTTTCTGCTGAAAAGAGGTTTTTTTTTTCTGAAAACAGCCCAAATCATCTCACTGAGCTAAAACACAGCTCACTCCAGGGAGCAAAATCAGTGACCACATTGATAATGTGTTCCATTCATTTCAATGGTCAAAAGTCATAGCACACATTAGCAGAAATAGCAGAATTTTTTAAAGTCTGAACATAGTATTTATACTATAACATAGTATTTCTTCTAAATCATAATATTTGAACCAAATGATAGTATTTCTGCCAAATCACAGTATTTCTGGTAAATCACAGTGTTTGTGCCAAATCACAGTATTTGTACCAAATCATACCACTTGTGACAAATCATAGTGTTAGCTGAATCTGTGCTAAAACACAGTATTATTAGTATTTATACTAATAATATTTTTTCTTACAAATCATAGCATTTGTGCTGAACCATAGAAAATTCTGCCAAATCATAGTATTTGAACCAAATCATACAATTTGTGCTGAAACATTGATTTATGTATGATTTATGATTTAGCAGAAACACTGGGACTTGGTAGAAATACTATGATTTACATGAAATACTTTGACTTAGAAGAAATACTATAATCTAGCAAAAAGTACTACAGCATAAATTCAGAAATTCTATCATTGAGCAAAATTACTAGGATTTAGCAGAAATACTATGATTTGGCACAAATACTATGTTTTAGCACAAAAATATGTTTTGGCTCAAAACTTTTATTTTGCAGTTATACTATGATTTGGAAGAAAAACTATGCTTTGGAAGAAATACTATGCTTTGGAACAAATACCATGATTTGGCAGAAATACTATGAGCAGTAATAATATAACATAGCAGAAATACTATTATTTGGGTGAATGCTATTGTTTGGCACAAACACTATGATTTAGCACTGTACAGAATGGTGTACGTCAGTTTAATGCTGGGTGGTGCTGCAATAGTAGCTATCCTCGGTCAGAAGGAGAGGCTGGCATCCAGGGATTAGATTACCACAGGTGGAGTTTATTGGCAGTCAGATGGATGTTACAGGAGATATGGCATACAGTAGGAGGATGTGGAGGGGTGATATGGTGTGGTTTCTATGATTGAGAACAGGGTATACATTACAACATGAATACGGATTAAAGATTAAAGAAACTGGCAACAAATTCCTCCACTACAAACCAGTCTGATACCACTTCTTGCAGTGTTCACATTTACTAAGGCACTACCCAAAAGGCGTCACAAGAGGGCACTCCAACACAAGAGATGACCTATGTACACTGATGCACTTAGTAACAGTCAGCCTCCTACTTAGCCACCACGTAATACAGCGATATTACAGTGTACAAATTCACATAAATATGATTTGGCAGAAATACTAAACTTTGGCACAAATACTATAATTGAGTACAAGTACTCTAAGATAACAGAAATACTATGATTTAGCAGAAATACAATGTTTTGCAGAAACACTGTAATTTCACTCAAATACTATGAGATAGCAGTAATACTATGATTTGGCAGAAATGCTACGTTTTAGTACAAATACTATGACAAAGCAGAAATACTATGACTTAGAAGTAATACTATCACAAAAGGGATTCCTCAAAATACTATGAAATTGCAGTAATTCTATGATTTGGCAGAAATACAGTACTTCATACAAATACAATGCTTTGGTACAAATACTATATTTTGGTTTGAATACTATGATTTGCAACAAATACTATGATTTGGCACGAGTAGTATGATTTAGTACAAATACTACGAATTGGCAGAAATACTGTGACTTAGTAGTAATACTATAACATAACAGATATACTGTTATGTTGCAGACAGTCTGTGTTTCAAACCTAGCCCTCCTGGGCTCAAGGCGGCTACTCATCTCACTGTGCCAAACTGACTCTCACAAGGAAGGAGATGGAGAGACTGACAATTATGGTGAAATGAGCAGAAGCTGCTGAGAATTGTGCTCATAAAAGGTAAAAGGGCTGAAAATTTTGCAGAAAAGAGGGAAAGAAGCAGAACATTGCACTGAAAAGAGGTGAATGAGCAGAATTTCTGCTGAAAAGAGGCAGAACAACCTGGTTCTGCTCAAATTCACCAATCAGAGGTACTGCTTCTGTCTGCTTCATCAGGCTGTTTACTTGTATGTATTTCTGCCATGTGGTGTTGACAAGAATCTGAGGTCCATATTAGAAAAGCTGCTAAAATCATAAAACTTTGCAGAATTGTAATAAATTAGCAATATAAATTACAGGTCTGTGATAGTGTATAAATTTGTAGTGAAAAAAAAAAACGTGGACCAAGGTGGGATTGAACCCACGACCTTTGAGCTGCAGACCCGTGTCATTACTGATTGCGCCACCTGGAAAGGGGGTGGCGGTTTGAAAGACAGATACTTGGGCAGTCAGAAAATAGATCGCGGTGAGAGGCGAAAAACGCCGTTTTTTGGAGTTACAAAACGTCGTGTAACTCAAAAACTAGGAGGGCTAGCAGCATAATTCTTGTACTGGGTGAATCAGCGGACTTTGGTGTATTTTGACTGCGATTTTCATAGCTCGTTCTACCTCCGCCGCGGAGATATGACGAGAGAAGAAACGGCTTCATTTCCAGAGTTTGAAGACTGAGAGAAGGACAGATTTCCACCCCTCAAACAAACGTAATTCATTGCTCAACGGTAAGATAATTGTAAAAACTGCTTCCACTGTGAGTGTCAGCAGTGTCTGAAGATATATTGGCACAAGCCTCATGTCCTAACTTTGCTTTGTTCAAGAGATATGGCGATTTTAAAATGCCTCCCGTTACAGAATTTCAGCTCTGAATTTCAAAACCTCCCCATAGACTTTGAATGGGGAGTTGTCAGACCTTGTGTCACTCCGAGGCACATTGCGAAAAAACGGTAAATCTCACAATAAAGATAGTGACATTGTCTGAAAGCCAGCAAAAATACCTACGTTTTGATGTATAATTTGTGGGGGTTGAGTGGAAATTGAGTCAGTAGCAAGAAGTTGTTTAGACATGAAGAGAAAATTCAGAACGGACCAGCACTCACTCTGACTTAATTGCATAGCAACCATAGCAACGCATGTATTTTCTGAAAAATCACAATTTTGCAACTGAAAACTTAAAGAGGTATAAAATTAAAACGGTAGAAGATCTGAAAAGCTGAATCAGACAGGAATAGCCCAATAGTCTGAGAACATTTTAAAGTTTGAATGGAGTTTCTAGGTGAAAGTATGACAAAGTAGTTAAGTTTCAAAAACAAGCAAGTTTTAGCAGAATTGTGGAAGTTTCCCATTCATTTCAATGGGACAAATTAAAGGAAAAAAGTGTAATATTTTAAAAAGTATAACAGTAATAAACACCAAAAGTCATAGCCGGCATTAGCAGAAAGAGCAGAACAGTTTAGAGTTTGAACGGAGAAAATCGGCTGAAAACTGAGGGAGTAGATAAGTGCCAAAAAGTGTACGGAAGCAACTAGGGGAATAATAATAAAGAAGAAAGAGAAACAGGAAAACAATAGTGTGGAAGCCCTTTAGGGCATCCACACAACTAGAAAAATTTGCATTTCCTGCGAAAATGCTGTGTGGATGCCTTAACGCTGAAGCTGTCTGCTGAAAATGACTGAAAAAGATGAAAAGCTGCAAAAATTGTATGGCAGTAAAGAAACTGAAAAATTATGCTGAAAACAAGTGAAAAAACCCCAGAAATTTTTGCTGAAAAGAGGTGAAAAGGCAAAGATTCTGCTTCAAAGGGGTACAGAAGTTCAAATTTGTACTGAAAAGACGTGAAAGGGTTTCCTCTGAAATGAGCAGAAGATACTGAGATTTGTACTGATAAGAGGTGAAAGGCTGAAAATTCTGCTTAAAATACGTGAATCAGCAGAATTTCTACTGGAAAGAGGTAAAGAAGTAGTTGCACTGAAAACAGGTGAATCAGCAGAATGTCTGCTAAAAAGAGATTTCAGTTGAAAACACCTGAAAAATCTGGGATTTGTGCTGAAAAGGGTGAAAAAACTCACAATTCTGCTGAAAAGGGTTGAAGAAGAGGTGTTGGGCTGTTGAGAAGAGTTAAATAAGTTGAACTGATATGTTTGGGTACAAATACTATGATTTGGCAGAAATAGTATGATTTGGCAATAATACTGCGTTTTAGCACAACTACTGAGATTTGATTGAAATACTATGATTTAGAAAAGATATTATGACTTTGTACAAATACAATGTTTTGGCACAAATACTATGATTTGGTTCAGATGCCATGATTTGAAACAAATACTATGATTTGGCAGAAATACTGTTATTTAGTTGAAATACTATGATTTTCCAGAAATATTATGCCTTAGTAGTAATACTATAACATGACAGATATATGATGATTTTGCAGACATTCTGGTTTTACACAAGTACTATAATGTGGCAGAAATACTATGTTTTAGCACAAATACTATGATTTGCTATAAATACTATGATTTGGCACATATATTGTATTCAGCAGATATACTATAACAAAATAGAGAGTCTACGACTTAGTAATAATACTATAACATAATAGATATACTATGATTTTGCAGACAGTCTATGTTTTTGCACAACTAGCACAATGTGGCAGAAATACTATGATTTGGCACAAGTACCATGGTTTAGTAGAAATACTCTTTTGGCACAAATACTATGTTTCAGTACAAATACTATGATTTGGCAATAATACTGCATTTCAGCACAACTACTGAGATTTGATTGAAATACTATGATTTAGAAGAAATACTATGACTTCGTACAAATACTATGTTTTGGTTCGAATACTATGATTTGCAAAAAATACTATGATTTGGCACAAGTACCATGATTTAGTACAAATACTGCGAATTGGCAGAAATACTGTGACTTAGTACTACTACTTTAACAGAACAGATATACTGTGATTTTGCAGAAATAGTATGTTTTTGCACGAATAATACGATTTCGCTCAAATACTATGAAATTGCAGTAATACTATGATTTTGAAGGAATACTATGATTTGGTAGAAATACTATGCCTTAGTAGTAATACTATAACATAACAGATATACTGTGATTTTGCAGACATAGTATGTTTTTGCACGAATTCTACGATTTCGCTCAAATACTACGAAATTGCAGTAATACTATGATTTTGAAGGAATACTATGATTTGGTAGAAATACTATGCCTTAGTAGTAATACTATAACACAACAGATATACTGTGATTTTGCAGACATTCTATGTTTTTGCACAAATACTACAATTTGGCAGAAATACTATGTTTGGGCACAAATACTATGATTTGCTATAAATACTATTATTTGGCACATATACTATAATCAGCAGATATACTATAACATAACAGAAATTCTACGACTTAGTAGTAATACTATAACATAACAGAAATTTTAATTGGGCACAAATAACATGATTTGGCACAAATACCATGATTTGGCAAAAACATACCATGATTTGGCACAAATACGATGATATGGCAGAAATTCTATGATTGGGTATATATACTATGATTTGGCACAAGTACTATGAGTTAGTACAAATACTATGATTTGGCACAAATACTGTGATTTAGCAGAAATACTATGTTTTAACATAAATAATATCTTTTGACAGAAATTTCTGCTAAAAGGTACTATTTCTGCTTTTTAGCAGAATTACTGCAATTTTGCATAAATACTATGATTTGGGATAAATACTATGATTTGGGATAAATACTATGATTTGGCAGATATACTGTATTCAGCAAATATGCTATAACATAACAGACATTCCTCCACTTAGTAGTAATACTATAACATAAAATAAATATTATGGTTTTGCCCCAAAACCATGATTTGGCACAAACACCATGAATTTTCAAAAATACTATGATTTAGCAGAAATACTATGATTGAGCAGAAGTACTAAGATGTAGTAGAAGTACTTTGATGTAGCACAAATACTATTATGGAGGAGTAATACTTTAACATGGGAGAATTATTGAGACACACACACACATACACAGAGAGCAAAGTGTACAGGGGCTGTTAAGAGTCTGGGCTTGGTATATCTAGGTCAGCTAAATTAGCTGCACCTGCTGTAATCAGCCCTTACACACACAGACACAGAGAGAGCTATGGCTTTTCTTCAGTGTATTTCTCACATTCAGGATTCCCCTTGAACAAATGGCCATAATTTCCTAACCGTAGGAGCTAGAACGGTCATTCTGACACCGTTTTGTTCAGAAGAGATGGGGGAATCTGCAGGTCTTCATAAATCAGAGATAAAATATAAATTATTGAAGATATATGACTTGTAATACACTGTTACTGAGTAGAGGCGAAGCAAAACTGCCTTGACTTGCCCTCAAACAACGTTTTGTAACTCTGAATCTTTATGGAGCATCAAAATCATTCTTTCACCGTAAGAAACAGCAGGCTTTGGTGAACAGTCATGGGAATTTTCAGGTCTCTGTGGAAATCCATCAAAAGATCTGACGAGAGAAAAAGTGCCTCATTTCCAGAGTCTGAAATCTGAAGAAATCTGAGCGAGGGACAAATTTCCTATCCTCAAACAAGTATAATTCATGGCCAAACGGTAATAACTGAGAAAAAACTTCTTGAATTGTGAGCATCAGGAGTGTCTGAAGATATATTGGCACAAGCCTCATGTCTCAACTTTGTTTCGTTAAGGAGATATGGCGATTTGAAAATGCTTCTCATTAGAGAAATCCAGCGCTGATTTTGAAGAAACTCTCCATTGAGTTTCTATGGAGAGTTTTCAGACTTTGTGTTACTCTGAGGAGATTTGCAAAAATCTATAAGTCCCACAAGAATGATAGTGACATTTTCTGAAAGCCAGCAAAAATACCTACGTTTTGATGTATAATTTGTGGGAGTTGAGTGGAAATTGAGCGAGTAGCAAGAAGTTGTTCAGACATGAAGAGAAAATTCAGAATGGACGAGTGTACACTCTGAGTTAATTGCATAGCAACCATAACAACGCATGTATTTTCTGAAAAACCACAATTTTGCAACTCAAAACTTAAAGAGGTATAAGATTAAAACGGTAGAAGATCTGAGAAAGCTGAATCAGACAGGAATAGCCCAATAATCTGAGAACATTTTAAAGTTTGAATGGAGTTTCTAGGTGAAAGTATGACAAAGTAGTTAAGTTTCAAAAACAAGCAAGTTTTAGCAGAATTGTGGAAGTTTTCCATTCATTTCAATGGGACAAATTAAAGGAAAAAGTGTAATATTTTAAAAAGTATAACAGTAATAAACACCAAAAGTCATTGCCGGAAAGAGCAGAAAGAGCAGAACAGTATAGAGTTTGAACTGAGAAAATCGGCTGAAAACTGAGGAAGTAGTTAAGTGCCAAAAAGTGTACGGAAGCAACTAGAAGAATAATAATAAAGAACTAGAAAAATTTGCATTTCCTGCGAAAATGCTGTGTGGATGCCTTAACGCTGAAGCTGTCTGCTGAAAAGCTGAAAGAGATGAAAAGTTGCAAAAAGTTGCATGGTGGTGAAAAAAAACATGTCACCCTGAGCAGGATTCAAACCTGGCCCTGTTGGTCTCAAGGCAGCTCCTCATCTCACTGAGCTAAACTCACTCTCTCAAAAAAGAGGAGGAGAGACCGACAATTCTGCTAAAATGAGCAGAAGCTGCTGAGAATTGTGCTGAGAAGAGGTGAAAAGGCTGAAAATTTTGCAGAAAAGAGGTAAATCAGCAGAATAGCTGCAGAAAAGAGGCAGAACAAAAGAGAAAACTGAAAACAGGTTTTGCCATGACCGGGATTTGAACCTGGCCCTTCTGGTCTCAAGGCAGCTGCTCATCTCACTGAACCAAACTCATTCTCACAAAAACAAGAGATGGACCAACTGACAATTTTGCTAAATGAGCAGAAGCTGCTGAGAACTGTGCTGAGAAGAAGTGAAAAGGCTGAAAATTTTGCAGAAAAAGAGGTGAATCAGCAGAATTTCTGCAGAAAAGAGGTAAAGAAGCAATAAGTTGCGCCTAAAAGAGATGAATCAGCAGAATTTCTGCTCAAAAGAGGTTTTTTCTGAAAACAGCTGATATTTGTGCTAATAAGAGGTGAAAAGGCTGAAAATTTTGCAGAAGAGGTGAACATACTTCACACTGTGTACATTATAACATACCATAATAGACCCATTTCTGTAATATACTTACACATCTCTATTATTGCTAATTTATATTGTAATATATCTATATCACGACTAAAGCACTTTCTGGATGGATGCAAACTGCATTTCGTTGCCCTGTAACTGTGACATGTGCAATGACAATAAAGTTGAATTCTATTCTATTCTATTCTAATAAGCAGAATTTGGGCTGAAAAGAGGTTTTGCTGAAAACAGCTGAAAAAGCTGGGATAGTGCTGAAAAGTGGTGAAAAGGCTGAAAACTTTGCTGAAAAGAGTTCAATCAGCAGAATTTCTGCTGAAAAGAGGCAGAAGGTTCTGTATGTAGAAAAAGAAACACTGTTGAACCATGTGTGAAATAAATAAAGAAATGAAATGAAAGAACAACCTGGTTCTGCTCAAATTCACCAATCAGAGGTACTGCCTCAGTCTGCTTCATCAGGCTGTGTACTTGTTTCTGCCATGGAGCGTTAACAAGAATCTGAGGTCCATATTAGAAAAGCTGCTAAAATCATAAAACTTTGCAGAATTGTAATAAATTAGCAATATAAATTACAGGTCTGTGATAGTGTATAAATTTGTGAAAAAAAAAAAAAAAACGTGGACCAACGTGGGATTGAACCCACGACCTTTGAGCTGCAGAGCCGTGTCATTACTGATTGCGCCACCTGGAAAGGGGGCGGCGGTCTGAAAGACAGATACTTGGGCAGTCAGAAAATAGATCGCGGTGAGAGGCAAAAAACGCCGTTTGTTTGAGTTACAAAACGTCGTGTAACTCAAAAACTAGGAGGTCTAGCAGCATAATTCTTGTACTGGGTGAATCAGCGGACTTTGGTGTATTTTGACTGCGATTTTCATAGCTCGTTCTACCTCCGTCGCGGAGATATGACGAGAGAAGAAACGGCTTCATTTCAGAGTTTGAAGACTGAGAGAAGGACAGATTTCCACCCGCAAACAAACGTAATTCATTGCTCAACGGTAAGATAATTGTAAAAACTGCTTCCACTGTGAGTGTCAGCAGTGTCTGAAGATATATTGGCACAAGCCTCATGTCCTAACTTTGCTTTGTTAAAGAGATATGGCGATTTTAAAATGCCTCCCGTTACAGAATTTCAGCTCTGAATTTCAAAACTCCCCATAGACTTTGAATGGGGAGTTGTCAGACCTGTGTCACTCCGAGGCAAATTGCGAAAAAACGGTAAATCTCACAATAAAGATAGTGACATTGTCTGAAAGCCAGCAAAAATACCTACGTTTTGATGTATAATTTGTGGGAGTTGAGTGGAAATTGAGCGAGTAGGAAGAAGTTGTTTAGACATGAAGAGAAAATTCAGAACGGACCAGCACTCACTCTGACTTAATTGCATAGCAACCATAGCAACGCATGTATTTTCTGAAAAATCACAATTTTGCAACTGAAAACTTAAAGAGATAAGATTAAAACGGTAGAAGATCTGAAAAAGCTGAATCAGACAGGAATAGCCCAATAATCTGAGAACATTTTAAAGTTTGAATGGAGTTTCTAGGTGAAAGTATGACAAAGTAGTTAAGTTTCAAAGACAAGCAAGTTTTAGCAGAATTGTGGAAGTTTTCCATTCATTTCAATGGGACAAATTAAAGGAAAAAAGTGTAATATTTTAAAAAGTATAACAGTAATAAACACCAAAAGTCATAGCCGGCATTAGCAGAAAGAGCAGAACAGTTTAGAGTTTGAACGGAGAAAATCGGCTGAAAACTGAGGGAGTAGATAAGTGCCAAAAAGTGTACGGAAGCAACTGGAATATAGTGGAATAAAGAATAAAGAGAAACAGGAACTCAATAGTGTGGAAGCCCTATTAGGGCATCCACACAACTAGAAAAATTTGCATTTCCTGCGAAAATGCTGTGTGGATGCCTTAATGCTGAAGTTGCCTGCTGAAAAAGCTGAAAAAGTTGAAAACTTGCAAAAAGTTATATGACGGTGTAGAAACTGAAAATTCTGCTGAAAACAGGGGAAGAAGCAGAAAATGTTAGCTGAAAAGTGGTGAAAAGCGAAAAACTTCTACTGAAAGGGGTAAAGACAGAGAAATTTTTGCTGAAAAAAAACATTGCCCTAAGCAGGATTCGAACCTGGCCCTCCTGGTCCTAAGGCAGCAACTCATCTCACTGAGCCAAAGTCATTCTGACAAAGAAGAGGTGGAGAGACTGACAATTCTGCTTAAATGAGCAGAAGATGCTGAGAATTGTGCTGATAAGAGGTGAAAAGGCTGAAAATTTTGCAGAAAAGAGGTGAATCAGCAGAATTTCAGCTGAAAAGAGGTAAAGAAGTAGAAAGTTGCGCTGAAAAGAGATGAATCAGCAGAATTTCTGCTCAAAAGAGTTTTTTCTGAAAACAGCTGAAATTTGTGCTGATAATAGGAGAAAAGGCTGAAAATTTTGCAGAAGAGGTGAATAAGCAGAATTTGGGCTGAAAAGGGGTGAAAATTCTGCTGAAAAGAGTTCAATCAGCAGAATTTCTGCTGAAAAGAGTTCTGCAGAACTCTTTTCAGAATTCTGCTGAAAAGAGGTTTTTGTTGAAAACAGCTGAAAAAGCTGGGATTTGTGCTGAAAAGTGGTGCAAAAACTGAAAATTGTGCTGAAAAGGGGTGAAAAAGCTTAAATTTGTGTTGAAAAGAGTTAAAAAAGTTTAACTGAAAGAAATGTTGCCATAAGCGGGATTTGAACCCGGGCCTCCCAGTCTGAGAACGGATGCTCATCTCACTGAGCTAAAACACAGGTCAACCCGGCAAGGAAAATCAGTGAGGCCACTGATAATATGGCAGAAATGGGCAAAAATATTGCAAAAAAAAAAATCAATATCAAAAAAGTATAGAAGTTATGAGCACCAAAAGTCATTGCCGGAAAGAGCAGAAAGAGCAGAATTTTTTAAAGTTTGAATGGCGAAAATCGGCTGAAAACTGAAGGAGTAGTTAAGTGCCAAAAAGTGTACGGAAGCAACTAGAAGAATAACTAGAAAAATTTGCATTTCCTGCGAAAATGCTGTGTGGATGCCTTGACGCTGAAGCTGTCTGCTGAAAAGCTGAAAAAGATGAAAAGTTGCAAAAAGTTGTTGTGGAGAGACGGACAATTCTGCTGAAATGAGAAGAAGCTGCTGAGAATTGTGCTGATAACAGGTGAAAAGGCTGAAAGTTTTGCAGAAAAGAGGTGGATCAGCAGAATTTCTGCAGAAAAAGAGGCAAAGAAGCAGAAACTTGCGCTGAAAAGAGATGAATCTGCAGAGTTTCTGCTGAAAAGAGTTTTTTCTGAAAACAGCCAAAAAGCTGGAATTTGTGCTGAAAAGGGGTGAAAAAATGAAAATTTTGCTGAAAAGGGGTGAAGAAGCTAAAGTATACCAAATCAAAGTATTTGTGCCAAAACATAGTGTTTCTGCCATATTGTGGTACTACTACATTACAACATGAATACGGATTAAAGATGAAAGAAACTGGCAACAAATTCCTCCACTACAAACCAGTCTGATACCACTTCTTTGCAGTGTTCACGTTTACTAAGGCACTACCCAAAAGGTGCCACAAGAGGGCACTCCAACACAAGAGATGACCTATGTACACTGATGCACTTAGTAACAGTCAGCCTCCTTGAATTGGCAGAAATAATGTGATTTAGTAGTAATACTATAACATAACAGATATACTGTGATGTTGTAGACATAGTATGTTTTTGCACTACTCATTTGTAGTGAAAAAAAATAGCAATATAAATTACAGGTCTGTGATAGTGTATAAATTTGTAGTGAAAAAAAAATGTTGACCAAGGTGGGATTGAACCCACGACCTTTGAGCTGCAGAGCCGTGTCCTCCGTCGCGGAGATATGACGAGAGAAGAAACGGCTTCATTTCCAGAGTTTGAAGACTGAGAGAAGGACAGATTTCCACCCCGCAAACAAACGTAATTCATTGCTCAACGGTAAGATAATTGTAAAAACTGCTTCCACTGTGAGTGTCAGCAGTGTCTGAAGATATATTGGCACAAGCCTCATGTCCTAACTTTGCTTTGTTAAAGAGATATGGCGATTTTAAAATGCCTCCCGTTACAGAATGAAATGAGAAGAAGCTGCTGAGAATTGTGCTGATAACAGGTGAAAAGGCTGAAAGTTTTGCAGAAAAGAGGTGGATCAGCAGAATTTCTGCAGAAAAGAGGCAAAGAAGCAGAAACTTGCGCTGAAAAGAGATGAATCTGCAGAGTTTCTGCTGAAAAGAGTTTTTTTTCTGAAAACAGCCAAAAAAGCTGGAATTTGTGCTGAAAAGGGGTGAAAAAAATGAAAATTTTGCTGAAAAGGGGTGAAGAAGCTAAAGTATACCAAATCAAAGTATTTGTGCCAAAACATAGTGTTTCTGCCATATTGTGGTACTACTACATTACAACATGAATACGGATTAAAGATGAAAGAAACTGGCAACAAATTCCTCCACTACAAACCAGTCTGATACCACTTCTTTGCAGTGTTCACGTTTACTAAGGCACTACCCAAAAGGTGCCACAAGAGGGCACTCCAACACAAGAGATGACCTATGTACACTGATGCACTTAGTAACAGTCAGCCTCCTTGAATTGGCAGAAATAATGTGATTTAGTAGTAATACTATAACATAACAGATATACTGTGATGTTGTAGACATAGTATGTTTTTGCACTACTCATTTGTAGTGAAAAAAAATAGCAATATAAATTACAGGTCTGTGATAGTGTATAAATTTGTAGTGAAAAAAAAATGTTGACCAAGGTGGGATTGAACCCACGACCTTTGAGCTGCAGAGCCGTGTCATTACTGATTGCGCCACCTGGCAAGAGGGCAGGCGGCTGAAAAACAAAGAGATCAGCAATCAGAAATAGATCGCGGTGAGAGGCGAAAGCGCCGTTTTGGAGTTACAAAACGTCGTGTAACTCAAAAACTAGGAGGGCTATCAGCATCAGCAGTTGCTGAAAACAAGCAAAAAGCAGAATTATCTGCTAAAAAGAGGTGTAGACACGTTTGATGGAGATGGCTTTATGTGTAAGGGTACACTGAAGAGTGTCAAGAAAGCAGAGTGCATGCAAGTGGGGATGATGTGTAACAACTGTCACAGGTAGGACTCGAACCTCTGCCACCGGGTCTCACAGTAGCTTCTCAACCCTCTGAGCCAAATGAGGTCTGGTCACAAAGGGGCGGGTGCCTAAAACACAGAGACTTGAGCAGTCAGAATTAGATCGCGTGAGAGGCGTAAACGCCGATTTTTCGGAGTTACAAAACGTCGTGTCACTCCAAAACTAGGTGGGATAGAAGCACAATTCTTGTACTGGGTAAATCAGCAGACTTTGCTGAACTTTGACTGCGATTTTCATAGCTCTTTGTACCTCCGTCGCGGAGATATGACGAGAGAAGAACCGGCTTCATTTTAAGAGTTTGAAAACAAATGTAATTTATGGCTCAACAGCAAGATGACAGTAAAACTGCTCCAACCGTGACTGGCAGCACTGTCTGAAGATGAATTGGAACAAGCTTCTCATCTTAACTTTGCTTTATTAAAATTATTATGGCACATACAAGTCTTGCAAATAAGCACACAGGGAAAGCTTGAGCTTGTAATTCCACCCCAAGCTGGTAGGAGAAGCTTTTATTAAACACTTGCTTGTTTTACAATGTGCTTCAAGGGTCAATAACAGCATAACAGAACTCACTTATGGTACTGCATTCTTCCTTCCTATAAAACAATAACTGTCAGTGACTTTGTACCATAGTATAAACACAACATTCAAGACAACAGTTAAAAGTAACGTAACCATAAACAATGAAACAAGAACATCTAAACAGCAGCACATGTCCTAAGGCATGATGGGAGATGACTAGCTGTTCCCCAACACGCCACATTATTTATGATTTATGATTTGGCAGAAACACTGGGACTTGGTATGATTTACATGAAATACTTTGATTTAGCAGAAAAACTATAATCTAGCAGAAAGCACCTCAGCATAGCAGAAATTCTATGAGCAGAATTACTAGGATTTAGCACAAACGCTATGATTTGTCTCAAAACCTTTATTTTGCAGTTATATTGTGATTTGGCAGAAATACTGTGCTTTGGAGCAAATACCAAAATTTGGCAGAAATACTATGAGCAGTAATAATATAACGTAGCAGAAATACAAATATTTTGTGGAAATACTATGATACTATGAAAAGCTAAAAACGATGAAAAGTTGCAAAAGTTGTATGGTGGTGAAAAAAATGGCCCAATGAGCAGGATTCAAACCTGGCCCTTCTGGTCTCAAGGTGGCTATTCATTTCCCTGAGCCAAAGTCATTCTTACAAAGAAGAGGTGGAGAGATGGACAATTCTGCTTAAATGAGCAGAAGCTGCTGAGAATTGTGCTGATAAGAGGTCAAAAGGCTGAAAGTTTTGGAGAAAAGAGGTGAATCAGCAGAATTTTTGCAGAAAAGAGGCAAAGAAGCAGAAACTTGCGCTGAAAAGAGATGAATCAGCAGAGTTTCTGCTGAAAAGAGTTTTTTTTCTGAAAACAGCCAAAAAGCTGGAATTTGTGCTGAAAAGGGGTGAAAAAATGAAAATTTTGCTGAAAAGGGGTGAAGAAGCTAAAGTATACCAAATCAAAGTATTTGTGCCAAAACATTTTTTCTGCCATATTGTGGTACTACTACATTACAACATGAATACGGATTAAAGATGAAAGAAACTGGCAACAAATTCCTCCACTACAAACCAGTCTGATACCACTTCTTTGCAGTGTTTACTAAGGCACTACCCAAAAGGCGCCACAAGAGGGCACTCCAACACAACAGATGACCTATGTACACTGATGCACTTAGTAACAGTCAGCCTCCTACTTAGCCACTACGTAATACAGCGATATTACAGTGTACAAATTCACATCAATTTGCAGGGGAACAAACAAAGCAGGAACAAGCCCAAAACAATCAAATAACTGTGCTGCCATAGCTATCGCTAACTAGCACATACGCTAAAGGTAAGTAAAACCAATACACACAAGTAGCAGGGTAAACATCTTAAGCATGGAACATTAACTCACGTTTATGTGACACACACCATCCCCAACAAATACAGGATGGGCTATTTGCTCCCCTTCCCAGCAGCTCTGTCCTCAATCGTTAGCCCAGGAACGAAGGAAGACCATCTAGCTCAGAAGTCCCATGAATTCCCTCACTGCTCAGAGGCTGCTGGGTAATGTTCACAATAACACAGGTGTTTCTACAAGCACAAATACTATAACATAGCAGAAATACTGTGATTTTGTTGAAATACTATGCTTTAGGACAAATAGTATGATTTGGCAGAAATACTATGTTTTAGGACATATACTATGATTTGGATCAAATACTATGATATAGCAGCAATACTATGTTTTGGTACAAATGCTGCGTTTAGGCACAAATATTATGATTTGGCAGACACTATGATTTAGCAGAGATAATATGATTTGGCAGAAATACTACACTTTGGCACAAATACTATAATTGAGTGCAAGTACTTTAAGATAACAGAAATACTATGATTTAGCAGAAATACAATGTTTTTGCAGAAACACTGTAATTTCACTCAAACACTATGAAATAGCAGTAAAACTATGATTTGGCAGAAATACTATGTTTCAGTACAAATACTATGACAAAGCAGAAATACTACGACTTAGAAGTAATACTATAACAAAAGGGATTCCTCAAAATACTATGAAATTGCAGTAATTCTCTGATTTGGCAGAAATACTGTACTTCGTACAAATACAATGCTTTGGTACAAATACTATATTTTGATTTCAATACTATGATTTGGCACAAGTAGTATGATTTAGTACGAATACTACGAATTGGCAGAAATACTGTGACTTAGTAGTAATAGTATAACATAGCAGATATAATGTGATTTTGCAGACATAGTATGTTTTTTCACAAATAGTACGATTTTCGCTCAAATACTATGGAATTGCAGTAATACTATGATTTGGAATACTATGATTTGGTAGTAATACTATAACATAACAGATATACTATGATTTTGCAGAAATTCTATGTTTTTGCACAAATACTACAACAACTACTACTACAAATACTACAAGAAATACTATGTTTGGGCAGTAATACTATTATTTGCTATAAATACTATTATTTGGCACATATACCATAATCAGCAGATATACTATAACATAACAGAAATTCTATGACTTAGTAGTAACACTAATATAACAGAAATTTTAACTGGCCACAAATAACATGATTTGGCACAAATACCATGATTTGGCAAAAGATACCATGATTTGGCACAAATACGATCATATTGCAGAAATACTATGATTGGGTACAAATACTATGATTTGGCACAAGTACTATGAATAAGTACAAATACTATGATTTGGCAGAAATACTATGATTTAGCAGAAATACTATGTTTTAACATAAATAATATCTTTTCACAGAAATTTCTGCTAAAGGTACTATTTCTGCTTTTGGCAGAAATACTGTAATTTTGCATAAATACTATGATTTGGGATAAATACTATGATTTGGCAGATATACTATATTCAGCACATAAACTATAACATAACAGACATTCCTGCACTTAGTAGTAATCTCATAACATAAAATAAATATTATGGTTCTGCCCCAAACCATGATTTGGCACAAATACCATGATTTTTCAAAATACTATGATTTAGCAGAAATACTATGATTGAGCAGAAGTACTAAGATGTAGTAGAAGTACTTTGATTTAGCACAAATACTATTATGGAGGAGTAATACTTTAACATGGGAGAAATATTGATATACACACACACATACACAGAGAGCAAAGTGTGCAGAGGCTGTTGAGAGTCTGGGTTTGGTATATCTAGGTCAGCTAAATTGGCTGCACCTGCTGTAATCAGCACTTACACACACAGACACAGAGAGAGCTATGGGTTTCCTTCAGTGTATTTCTCACATTCAGGAGTCCCCTCGAACAAATGGCCATAATTTCCTAACCGTAGGAGCTAGAACGGTCATTCTGACACCGTTTTGTTCAGAAGAGATGGGGGAATCTGCAGGTCTTCATAAATCAGAGATAAAATATAAATTATTAAAGATATATGACTTGTAATACACCGTAACTGAGTAGAGGCAAAGCAAAACTGCCTTGACTTGCCCTCAAACAATGTTTTGTAACTCTAAATCTATATGGAGCATCAAAATCATTCTTTCACCGTAAGAAACAGCAGGCTTTGGTGAACAGTCATGGAATTTTCAGGTCTCTGTGGAAATCCATCAAAAGATATGATGAGAGAAAAAGTGCCTCATTTCCAGAGTTTGAAATCTGAAGAAATCTGAGCGAGGGACAAATTTCCTATCCTCAAACAAGTGTAATTCATGGCCAAACGGTAATAGGTGAGGAAAAATTCTTGAATTGTGAGCATCAGTGACGTCTGAAGATATATTGGCACAAGCGTCATGTCTCAACTTTGTTTCGTTAAGGAGATATGACGATTTGAAAATGCCTCTCATTAGAGAATTCCAGCGCTGATTTTGAAGAAACTCTCCATTGAGTTTCTATAGAGAGTTTTGAGACTTTATGTTACTCTGAGGAGATCTGCAAAAAGTCTATAAGTCCCACAACAATGATAGTGACATTTTCTGAAAGCCAACAGAAATACCTACGTTTTGATGTATAATTTGTGGGGGTTGAGTGGAAATTCAGCGAGTAGCAAGAAGTTGTTCAGACATGAAGAGAAAATTCAGAAAGGACGAGTGCACACTCTGAGTTAATTGCATAGCAACCATAGCAACGCATGTATTTTCTGAAAAATCACAATTTTGCAACTGAAAACTTAAAGAGGTATAAAATTAAAACGGTAGAAGATCTGAAAAAGCTGAATCAGACAGGAATAGCCCAATAATCTGAGAACATTTTAAAGTTTGAATGGAGTTTCTAGGTGAAAGTATGACAAAGTAGTTAAGTTTCAAAGACAAGCAAGTTTTAGCAGAATTGTGGAAGTTTCCCATTCATTTCAATGGGACAAATTAAAGAAAAAAGTGTAATATTTTAAAAAGTATAACAGTAATAAACACCAAAAGTCATTGCCGGAAAGAGCAGAAAGAGCAGAACAGTATAGAGTTTGAACTGAGAAAATCGGCAGAAAACTGTGGAAGTAGTTAAGTGCCAAAAAGTGTACGGAAGCAACTAGAAGAATAACTAGAATAATAATAATAACTAGAAAAATTTGCATTTCCTGCGAAAATGCTGTGTGGATGCCTTAACGCTGAAGCTGTCTGCTGAAAAGCTGAAAAAGATGAAAAGTTGCAAAAAGTTGTATGGTGGTGAAGAAACTGAAAATTCCGCTGAAAACAAGTGAAGAAGGAGAGATTTTTGCTTAAAAGTGGTGAAAAGCAAAAATTCTACTGCAAAGGGGTAAAGACGGCGAAATTTTGCTAAAAAGTGGTGAAAGAAACCCCCCTATGTTGCCATGAGCAGGATTCGAACCCAGCCCTCCTGGTCTCAAGGCAGCTACTCATCTCACTGAGCCAAAGTCATTCTCCCAATGAGGAGGTGGAGAGACTGACACTTTTGCTGAAATGAGCAGAAGCTGCTGAGAATTGTGCTGATAAGAGGAGAAAAGGCTGAAAATTTTGCAGAAAAGAGGTGAATCAGCAGAATTTCTGCAGAAAAGAGGTAAAGAAGCAGAAAGTTGCACTGAAAGAGATGAATCAGCAGAATTTCTGCTCAAAAGTGTTTTTTCTGAAAACAGCTGAGATTTGTGCTAATAAGAGGTGAAAAGGCTGAAAATTTTGCAGAAGAGGTGAATAAGCAGAATTTTCAGCAGAATTCTGCCGAAAAGATGTTTTTGCTGAAAATACCTGAAAAAGCAGGGACTTGTGCTGAAAAGTGGTGAAAAAAAATATTGCCGTGAGCAGGATTTGAACCTGGCCCTCCTGGTCTCAAGGCAGCCACTCATCTCACTGAGCCAAACTCACTCTTGCAAAGAATAGGTGGAGAGACTCATAATTCTGCTGAAATGAGCAGAAGCTGCTCAAACTTCTGCAGAAAAGAGGTGAATCAGCAGAATTTCTGCTGAAAAGAGGTAAAACAACCTGTTTCTGCTCAAATTCACCAATCAGAGGTACTGCCTCTGTCTGCTTCATCAGGTGGGTACTTGTATGTATTTCTGCCATGGAGCATTAACAAGAATCTGAGGTCCATATTAGAAAAGCTGCTAAAATCATAAAACGTGCGCTGAAAAGAGATGAATCAGCAGAGTTTCTGCTGAAAAGAGTTTTTTTTTTCTGAATACAGCCAAAAGGCTGGAATTTGTGCTGAAAAAGGGTGAAAAAATGAAAATTTTGCTGAAAAGGGGTGAAGAAGCTAAAGTATACCAAATCAAAGTATTTGTGCCAAAACATAGTGTTTCTGCCATATTGTGGTACTACTACATTACAACATGAATACGGATTAAAGATGAAAGAAACTGGCAACAAATTCCTCCACTACAAACCAGTCTGATACCACTTCTTTGCAGTGTTCACATTGACTAAGGCACTATCCAAAAGGCGCCACAAGAGGGCACTCCAACACAACAGATGACCTATGTACACTGATGCACTTAGTAACAGTCAGCCTCCTTGAATTGGCAGAAATATTGTGATTTAGTAGTAATACTATAACATAACAGATATACTGTGATGTTGCAGACAGACATAGTATGTTTTTGCACTACTCATTTGTAGTGAAAGAAATTAGCAATATAAATTAGAGGTCTGTGATAGTGTATAAATTTGTAGGGAAAAAAATGTTGACCAAGGTGGGATTGAACGACGACCTTTGAACTGCAGAGACGTGTCATTACTTACTCTGCTGAAATTAGCAGAAGCTGCTGAGAATTGTGCTGATAAGAGGTGAAAAGGCTGAAAATTTTGCAGAAAAGAGGTGAATCAGCAGAATTTCTGCAGAAAAGAGGCAAAGGAGCAGAAACTTGCGCTGAAAAGAGATGAATCAGCAGAGTTTCTGCTTAAAAGAGTTTTTTTTTCTGAAAACAGCCCCAAAAATGGAATTTGTGCTGAAAAGGGTGAAAAAAATGAAAATTTTGCTGAAAAGGGGTGAAGAAGCTAAAGTATACCAAATCAAAGTATTTGTGCCAAAACATAGTGTTTCTGCCATATTGTGGTATTTGTGCCACAAAAGTTACTACATTACAACATGAAATACGGATTAAAGATGAAAGAAACTGGCAACAAATTCCTCCACTACAAACCAGTCTGATACCACTTCTTTGCAGTGTTCACGTTTACTAAGGCACTACCCAAAAGGCGCCACAAGAGGGCACTCCAACACAAGAGATGAGGTGAATGAGCAGAACTTCTGCAGAAAAGAGGCAGAACAAAAGAGAAAACTGAAAACAGCTTTTGCCATGACCGGATTTGAACCTGGCCCTTCTGGTCTTAAGGCAGCTGCTCATCTCACTGAACCAAACTCATTCTCACAAAAGCAAGAGATGGAGCAACTGACAATTTTGCTAAATGAGCAGAAGCTGCTGAGAACTGTGCTGAGAAGAAGTGAAAAGGCTGAAAATTTTGCAGAAAAGAGGTGAATCAGCAGAATTTCTGCAGAAAAGAGGTAAAGAAGCAATAAGTTGCGCTGAAAAGAGATGAATCAGCAGAATTTCTGCTCAAAAGAGTTTTTTTTCTGAAAACAGCTGAGATTTGTGCTGATAAGAGGTGAAAAGGCTGAACATTTTGCAGAAAAGAGGTGAATCAGCAGAATTTCTGCAGAAAAGAGGTAAAGAAGCAATAAGTTGCGCTGAAAAGAGATGAATCAGCAGAGTTTCTGCTCAAAAGAGTTTTGTTTTTCTGAAAACAGCCAAAAAGCTGGAATTTGTGCTGAAAAGGGTGAAAAAATGAAAATTTTGCCTACAGGGGTGAAGAAGCTAAAGTATACCAAATCAAAGTATTTGTGCCAAAACATAGTGTTTCTGCCATATTGTGGTACTACTACATTACAACATGAATACGGATTAAAGATGAAAGAAACTGGCAACAAATTCCTCCACTACAAACCAGTCTGATACCACTTCTTTGCAGTGTTCACGTTTACTAAGGCACTACCCAAAAGGCGCCACAAGAGGGCACTCCAACACAAGAGATGACCTATGTACACTGATGCACTTAGTAACAGTCAGCCTCCTACTTAGCCATTACGTAATACAGCGATATTACAGTGTACAAATTCACATAAATTTGCAGGGGAAAAAAACAAAGCAGGAACAAGCCCAAAACAATAAAATAACTGGGCTGCCATAGCTATTGCTAACTAGCACATACGCTAAAGGTAACTAAAACCAATACCAACCAATGTTTTGCAGAAACACTGTAATTTCACTCAAATACTATGAAATAGCAGTAATACTATGATTTGGCAGAAATACTATGTCTTTGCAGAAACACTGTAATTTCACTCAAATAATATGAAATAGCAGTAATACTATGATTTGGCAGAAATACTATGTTTCAGTACAAATACTATGACAAAGCAGAAATACTATGACTTAGAAGTAATACTATAACAAAAGGGATTCCTCAAAATACTATGAAATTGCAGTAATTCTATGATTTGGCAGAAATACTGTACTTGTGACAAATACAATGCTTTGGTACAAATACTATATTTTGATTTCAATACTATGATTTGGCACGAGTAGTATGATTTAGTACAAATACTACGAATTGGCAGAAATACTGTGACTTAGTAGTAATACTATAACATAACAGATATACTATGATTTTGCAGACAGTCTATGTTTTTGCACAACTAGCACAATATGGCAGAAATACTATGATTTGGCACAAGTACTATGATTTAGTACAAATACTCTTATTGGCACAAATACTATGTTTCAGTACAAATACTACGATTTGGCAATAATACTGGGTTTTAGCACAACTACTGAGATTTGGGTGAAATACCATGATTTAGAAGAAATACTATGACTTCATTACAAATACAATGTTTTGGTTCAAATAATATGATTTGCAAAAAATACTATGATTTGGCACAAGTACCATGATTTAGTACAAATACTACGATTTCGCTCAAATACTATGGAATTGCAGTAATACTATGATTTTGAAGGAATACTATGATTTGATAGAAATACTATGCCTTAGTAGTAATACTATAACATAACAGATATACTATGATTTTGCAGAAATTCTATGTTTTTTGCACAAATACTACAATTTGGCAGAAATACTATGTTTGGGCAGTAATACTATGATTTGCTATAAATACTATGATTTGGCACATATACTATAATCAGCAGATATACTATAACATAACAGAAATTCTACGACTTAGTAGTAACACTATAATATAACAGAAATTTTAACTGGACACAAATAACATGATTTGCCCCAAAACCATGATTTGGCAAAAAATACCATGATTTGGCACAAATACGATGATATTGCAGAAATACTATGATTGGGTACAAATACTATGATTTGGCACAAGTACTATGAATAAGTACAAATACTATGATTTGGCAGAAATACTATGACTTAGCAGAAATACTATGTTTTAACATAAATAATATCTTTTGACAGAAATTTCTGCTAAAGGTACTATTTCTGCTTTTTAGCAGAAATACTGTAATTTTGCATAAACACTATGATTTGGGATAAATACTATGATTTGGCAGATATACTATATTCAGCAAATATACTATAACATAACAGACATTCCTCCACTTAGTAGTAATCTCATAACATAAAATAAATATTATGGTTCTGCCCAAAAACCATGATTTGGCACAAATACCATGATTTGTCAAAAATACTATGATTTAGCAGAAATACTATGATTGAGCAGAAGTACTAAGATGTAGTAGAAGTACTTTGATTTAGCACAAATACTATTATGGAGGAGTAATACTTTAACATGGGAGAAATATTGATACTCACACACACACACATACACAGAGAGCAAAGTGTACAGTGGCTGTTAAGAGTCTGTGCTTGGTATATCTAGGTCAGCTAAATTGGCTGCACCTGCTGTAATCAGCACTTACACACACAGACACAGACACAGCTATGAGTTTTCTGCAGTGTATTTCTCACATTCAGGATTCCCCTCGAACAAATGGCCATAATTTCCTAACCGTAGGGGCTAGAACGCTCATTCTGACACCGATTTGTTCAGAAGAGATGGGGAAAACTTCAGGCCTTCATAATTCAGAGATAAAATGTAAATTATTGAAGATATATGACTTGTAATACACTGTAACTGAGTAGAGGCGAAGCAAAACTGCCTTGACTTGCCCTCAAACAACGTTTTGTAACTCTAAATCTATATGGAGCATCAAAATCATTCTTTCACCGTAAGAAACAGCAGGCTTTGGTGAACAGTCATGGAAATTTTCAGGTCTCTGTTGAAATCAATCAAAAGATATGACGAGAGAAAAAAGTGCCTCATTTCCAGAGTTTGAAATCTGAAGAAATCTGAGCGAGGGAAAATTTCCTACCCTCAAACAAGTGTAATTCATGGCCAAACGGTAATAGGTGAGGAAAAATTCTTGAATTGTGAGCATCAGGGATGTCTGAAGATATATTGGCACAAGCGTCATGTCTCAACTCTGTTTCGTTAAGGAGATATGACGATTTGAAAATGCCTCTCATTAGAGAATTCCAGCGCTGATTTTGAAGAAACTCTCCATTGACTTTCTATGGAGAGTTTTGAGACTTTATGTTACTCTGAGGAGATTTGCAAAAATCTATAAGTCCCACAACACTGATAGTGACATTTTCTGAAAGCCAGCAAAAATACCTACGTTTTGATGTATAATTTGTGGGGTTGAGTGGAAATTGAGCGAGTAGCAAGAAGTTGTTCAGACATGAAGAGAAAATTCAGAAAGGACGAGTGCACACTCTGAGTTAATTGCATAGCAACCATAACAACGCATGTATTTTCTGAAAAATCACAATTTTGCAACTGAAAACTTAAAGAGGTATAAAATTAAAACGGTAGAAGATCTGAAAAAGCTGAATCATTCAGGAATAGCCCAATAGTCTGAGAACATTTTAAAGTTTGAATGGAGTTTCTAGGTGAAAGTATGACAAAGTAGTTAAGTTTCAAAGACAAGCAAGTTTTAGCAGAATTGTGGAAGTTTTCCATTCATTTCAATGGGACAAATTAAAGGAAAAAGTGTAATATTTTAAAAAGTATAACAGTAATAAACACCAAAAGTCATTGCCGGAAAGAGCAGAAAGAGCAGAACAGTATAGAGTTTGAACTGAGAAAATCGGCTGAAAACTGAGGAAGTAGTTAAGTGCCAAAAGTGTACGGAAGCAACTAGAAGAATAATAATAATAAAGAATAAAGAGAAACAGGAACTCAATAGTGTGGAAGCCCTTTAAGGGCATCCACACAACTAAAAAAATTGCATTTCCTGCGAAAATGCTGTGTGGATGCCTTAACGCTGAAGCTGTCTGCTGAAAAGCTGAAAAAGATGAAAAGTTGCAAAAAGTTGTATGGTGGTGAAAAAAAAATGTTGCCCTGAGCAGGATTCGAACCTGGCCCTACCAGACTCAAAGCATCTACTCATCTCACTGACCCAAACACATTCTCACAGAGAAGAGGTGGACAGACTGACAATTCTGCTGAAATGAGCAGAAGCTGCTGAGAATTGTGCTGATAAGAGGTGAAAAGGCTTAAAATTTTGCAGAAAAGAGGTGAATCAGAAGAATTTCTGCAGAAAAGAGGCAAAGGAGCAGAAACGTGCGCTGAAAAGAGATGAATCAGCAGAGTTTCTGCTGAAAAGAGTTTTTTTTTCTGAAAACAGCCCCAAAAATGGAATTTGTGCTGAAAAGGGTGAAAAAATGAAAATTTTGCTGAAAAGGGGTGAAGAAGGTAAAGTATACCAAATCAAAGTATTTGTGCCAAAACATAGTGTTTCTGCCATATTGTGGTATTTGTGCCACAAAAGTTACTACATTACAACATGAATACGGATTAAAGATGAAAGAAACTGGCAACAAATTCCTCCACTACAAACCAGTCTGATACCACTTCTTTGCAGTGTTCATGTTTACTAAGGCACTACCCAAAAGGCGCCACAAGAGGGCACTCCAACACAAGAGATGAGGTGAATGAGCAGAATTTCTGCTGAAAAGAGGCACAAGGTTCTGTATGTAGAAAAAGAAACACTGTTGAACCATGTGTGAAATAAATAAAGAAATGAAATGAAAGAACAACCTGGTTCTGCTCAAATTCACCAATCAGAGGTACTGCCTCTGTCTGCTTCATCAGGCTGTGTACTTGTTTCTGCCATGGAGCGGTCCATGGAGAGGTCCATATTAGAAAAGCTGCTAAAATCATAAAACTTTGCAGAATTGTAATAAATTAGCAATATAAATTACAGGTCTGTAATAGTGTATAAATTTGTAGTGAAAAAAAAAAAACGTGGACCAAGGTGGGATTGAACCCACGACCTTTGAGCTGCAGAGCCGTGTCATTACTGATTGCGCCACCTGGAAAGGGGGCAGCGGTCTGAAAGACAGATACTTGGGCAGTCAGAAAATAGATCGCGGTGAGAGGCGAAAAACGCCGTTTTTTGGAGTTACAAAACGTCGTGTAACTCAAAAACTAGGTGGGATAGAAGCATAATTCTTGTACTGGGTGAATCAGCGGACTTTGGTGTACTTTCACTGCGATTTTCATAGCTCTTTGTGCCTCCATCGCGGAGATTTGACGAGAGAAGAAACGGCTTCATTTCCAGAGTTTGAAGACTGAGAGAAGGACAGATTTCCACCCCTCAAACAAACGTAATTCATTGCTCAACGATAAGATAATTGTAAAAACTGCTTGCACTGTGAGTGTCAGCAGTGTCTGAAGATATATTGGCACAAGCCTCATGTCCTAACTTTGCTTTGTTAAAGAGATATGGCAATTTGAAAATGCCTCCCGTTACAGAATTTCAGCTCTGAATTTCAAAACCTCCCCATAGACTTTGAATGGGGACTTGTCAGACCTTGTGTCACTCCGAGGCAAATTGCGAAAAAACGGTAAACCTCACAATAAAGATAGTGACATTTTCTGAAAGCCAGCAAAAATACCTAGGTTTTGATGTATAATTTGTGGGGATTGAGTGGAAATTGAGTGAGTAGCAAGAAGTTGTTTAGACATGAAGAGAAAATTCAGAACGGACCAGCACTCACTCTGACTTAATTGCATAGCAACCATAGCAACGCATGTATTTTCTGAAAAATCACAATTTTGCAACTGAAAACTTACAGAGGTATAAAATTAAAACGGTAGAAGATCTGAAAAAGCTGAATCAGACAGGAATAGCCCAATAGTCTGAGAACATTTTAAAGTTTGAATGGAGTTTCTAGGTGAAAGTATGACAAAGTAGTTAAGTTTCAAAAACAAGCAAGTTTTAGCAGAATTGTGGAAGTTTCCCATTCATTTCAATGGGACAAATTAAAGGAAAAAAGTGTAATATTTTAAAAAGTATAACAGTAATAAACACCAAAAGTCATAGCCGGCATTAGCAGAAAGAGCAGAACAGTTTAGAGTTTGAACGGAGAAAATCGGCTGAAAACTGAGGGAGTAGATAAGTGCCAAAAGTGTATGGAAGCAACTAGGGGAATAATAAAGAAGAAAGAGAAACAGGAAAACAATAGTGTGGAAGCCCTTTAGGGCATCCACACAACTAGAAAAATTTGCATTTCCTGCGAAAATGCTGTGTGGATGCCTTAACGCTGAAGCTGTCTGCTGAAAAGCTGAAAAAGATGAAAAGTTGCAAAAAGTTGTATGGTGGTGAAAAAAAACATGTCACCCTGAGCAGGATTCGAACCTGGCCCTCCTGGTCTCAAGGCAGCTACTCATCTCACTGAGCTAAACTCATTCTCTCAAAAAAAACAGGAGGAGAGAGACCGACAATTCTGCTAAAATGAGCAGAAGCTGCTGAGAATTGTACTGAGAAGAGGTGAAAAGGGTGAAAATTTTGCAGAAAAGAGGTAAATCAGCAGAATTTCTGCAGAAAAGAGGTAAAGAAGCAATAAGTTGCGCTGAAAAGAGATGAATCAGCAGAATTTCTGCTCAAAGGTGGCTATTCATTTCCCTGAGCCAAAGTCACTCTTACAAAGAAGAGGTGGAGAGACGGACAATTCTGCTGAAATGAGCAGAAGCTGATAAGAGGTGAAAAGGCTGAAAATTTTGCAGAAAAGAGGTGAATCAGCAGAATTTCTGCAGAAAAGAGGTAAAGAAGCAGAAACTTGCGCTGAAAAGAGATGAATCAGCAGAGTTTCTGCTGAAAAGAGTTGTCTTTTTCTGAATACAGCCAAAACAGCTGGAATTTGTGCTCAAAAGGTGGAAAAAATGAAAATTTTGCTGAAAAGGGGTGAAGAAGCTGAAGAAGCTAAAGTATACTAAATCAAAGTATTTGTGCCAAAACATAGTATTTCTGCCATATTTTGGTATTTGTGCCACAAAAGTTATTACATTACAACATGAATACGGATTAAAGATGAAAGAAACTGGTAACAAATTCCTCCACTACAAACCAGTCTGATACCACTTCTATGCAGTGTTCACGTTTACTAAGGCACTACCAAAAGGTGCCACAAGAGGGCACTCCAACACAAGAGATGACCTATGTACACTGATGCACTTAGTAACAGTCAGCCTCCTACTTAGCCACTACGTAATACAGCGATATTACAGTGTACAAATTCACATAAATATGATTTGGCAGAAATACTAAACTTTGGCACAAATACTATAATTGAGTACAAGTACTCTAAGATAACAGAAATACTATGATTTAGCAGAAATACAATGTTTTTGCAGAAACACTGTAATTTCACTCAAATACTATGAGATAGCAGTAATACTATGATTTGGCAGAAATGCTACGTTTTAGTACAAATACTATGACAAAGCAGAAATACTATGACTTAGAAGTAATACTATCACAAAAGGGATTCCTCAAAATACTATGAAATTGCAGTAATTCTATGATTTGGCAGAAATACGGTACTTCATACAAATACAATGCTTTGGTACAAATACTATATTTTGGTTTGAATACTATGATTTGCAACAAATACTATGATTTGGCACGAGTAGTATGATTTAGTACAAATACTACGAATTGGCAGAAATACTGTGACTTAGTAGTAATACTATAACATAACAGATATACTGTTATGTTGCAGACAGTCTGTGTTTCGAACCTGGCCCTCCTGGGCTCAAGGCGGCTACTCATCTCACTGTGCCAAACTGACTCTCACAAGGAAGGAGATGGAGAGACTGACAATTATGGTGAAATGAGCAGAAGCTGCTGAGAATTGTGCTCATAAGAGGTAAAAGGGCTGAAAATTTTGCAGAAAAGAGGTAAATCAGCAGAATTTCTGCAGAAAAGAGGGAAAGAAGCAGAACATTGCGCTGAAAAGAGGTGAATGAGCAGAATTTCTGCTGAAAAGAGGCAGAACAACCTGGTTCTGCTCAAATTCACCAATCAGAGGTACTGCTTCTGTCTGCTTCATCAGGCTGTGTACTTGTATGTATTTCTGCCATGTGGTGTTGACAAGAATCTGAGGTCCATATTAAAAAGCTGCTAAAATCATAAAACTTTGCAGAATTGTAATAAATTAGCAATATAAATTACAGGTCTGTGATAGTGTATCAATTTGTAGTGAAAAAAAAAAAAAACGTGGACCAAGGTGGGATTGAACCCACGACCTTTGAGCTGCAGAGCCGTGTCATTACTGATTGCGCCACCTGGAAAGGGGCGGCGGTCTGAAAGACAGATACTTGGGCAGTCAGAAAATAGATCGCGGTGAGAGGCGAAAAACGCCGTTTTTTGGAGTTACAAAACGTCGTGTAACTCAAAAACTAGGAGGGCTAGCAGCATAATTCTTGTACTGGGTGAATCAGCGGACTTTGGTGTATTTTGACTGCGATTTTCATAGCTCGTTCTACCTCCGTCGCGGAGATATGACGAGAGAAGAAACGGCTTCATTTCCAGAGTTTGAAGACTGAGAGAAGGACAGATTTCCACCCTCAAACAAACGTAATTCATTGCTCAACGGTAAGATAATTGTAAAAACTGCTTCCACTGTGAGTGTCAGCAGTGTCTGAAGATATATTGGCACAAGCCTCATGTCCTAACTTTGCTTTGTTAAAGAGATATGGCGATTTTAAAATGCCTCCCGTTACAGAATTTCAGCTCTGAATTTCAAAACCTCCCATAGACTTTGAATGGGAGTATTGAGACCTTGTGTCACTCCGAGGCAAATTGCAAAAAAAAATGGTAAATCTCACAATAAAGATAGTGACATTGTCTGAAAGCCAGCAAAAATACCTACGTTTTGATGTATAATTTGTGGGGGTTGAGTGGAAATTGAGTCAGTAGCAAGAAGTTGTTTAGACATGAAGAGAAAATTCAGAACGGACCAGCACTCACTCTGACTTAATTGCATAGCAACCATAGCAACGCATGTATTTTCTGAAAAATCACAATTTTGCAACTGAAAACTTAAAGAGGTATAAAATTAAAACGGTAGAAGATCTGAAAAAGCTGAATCATTCAGGAATAGCCCAATAGTCTGAGAACATTTTAAAGTTTGAATGGAGTTTCTAGGTGAAAGTATGACAAAGTAGTTAAGTTTCAAAAACAAGCAAGTTTTAGCAGAATTGTGGAAGTTTCCTATTCATTTCAATGGGACAAATTAAAGGAAAAAAGTGTAATATTTTAAAAAGTATAACAGTAATAAACACCAAAAGTCATAGCCGGCATTAGCAGAAAGAGCAGAACAGTTTAGAGTTTGAACGGAGAAAATCGGCTGAAAACTGAGGGAGTAGATAAGTGCCAAAAAGTGTACGGAAGCAACTAGGGGAATAATAATAAAGAAGAAAGAGAAACAGGAAAACAATTGTGTGGAAGCCCTTTAGGGCATCCACACAATAAAGAGAAACAGGAAAACAATTGTGTGGAAGCCCTTTAGGGCATCCACACAACTAGAAAAATTTGCATTTCCTGCGAAAATGCTGTGTGGATGCCTTAACGCTGAAGTTGGCTGCTGAAAAAGCTGAAAATTTGCAAAAAGTTATATGGGGATGCAGAAACTGGAAATTCAGCAGAAAACAGGTGAAGAAGCAGAATTTTTTTTGCTGAAAAGTGGTGAAAAGCCAAAAATTCTACTGAAAGGGGTAAAGACGGAGAAATCTTTGCTGAAAAGTAGTGGAAAAAAAAAATGTTACCCTGAGCAGGATTCGAAACTGGCCCTTCTGGTCTAGAGGCAGCTATTCATCTCACTGAACCAAACTCATTCTGACCAAGAATAGGTGGAGAGACTGCCAATTTTGCTGAAATGAGCAGAAGCTGCTGAGAATTGTGCTGATAAGAGGTTAAAAGGCTGAAAATTTTGCAGAAGAGTTGAATAAGCAAAATTCTGAAAATTCTGCTGAAAAGAGGTCAATCAGCATAATTTCTGCTGAAAAGAGGTGAATGAGCAAAATTCTGCTGAAAAGAGGTTTTTGCTTAAAACAGCTGAAAAAGCTGGGATTTGTGCTGAAAAGTGGTGAAAAAACTGGAAAATTCTGGTGAAAAGGGGTGAAGAATCTGACATTTGTGTTGAAAAGAGTTAAAACAATATAATTATGCACTGAAAAAAATAGTTGCCATAAGCAGGATTTGAACCCGGGCCTCCCGTTCTGAGAACTGCTGCTCATCTAACTGAGCTAAAACACAGCTCACTCCAGGGAGCAAAATCAGTGACCACATTGATAATGTGTTCCATTCATTTCAATGGTCAAAAGTCATAGCACACATTAGCAGAAATAGCAGAATTTTTTAAAGTCTGAACATAGTATTTATACTATAACATAGTATTTCTTCTAAATCATAATATTTGAACCAAATGATAGTATTTCTGCCAAATCACAGTATTTCTGGTAAATCACAGTGTTTGTGCCAAATCACAGTATTTGTACCAAATCATATCACTTGTGACAAATCATAGTGTTAGCTGAATCTGTGCTAAAACACAGTATTATTAGTATTTATACTAAATAATATTTTTCTTACAAATCATAGCATTTGTGCTGAACCATAGAAAATTCTGCCAAATCATAGTATTTGAGCCAAATCATACAATTTGTGCTGAAACATTGATTTATGTATGATTTATGATTTAGCAGAAACACTGGGACTTGGTAGAAATACTATGATTTACATGAAATACTTTGACTTAGAAGAAATACTATAATCTAGCAAAAAGTACTACAGCATAAATTCAGAAATTCTATCATTGAGCAAAATTACTAGGATTTAGCAGAAATACTATGATTTGGCACAAATACTATGTTTTAGCACAAAAATATGTTTTGGCTCAAAAACTTTTATTTTGCAGTTATACTATGATTTGGAAGAAAAACTATGCTTTGGAAGAAATACTATGCTTTGGAACAAATACCATGATTTGGCAGAAATACTATGAGCAGTAATAATATAACATAGCAGAAATACTATTATTTGGGTGAATGCTATTGTTTGGCACAAACACTATGATTTAGCACTGTACAGAATGGTGTACGTCAGTTTAATGCTGGGTGGTACTGCAATAGTAGCTATCCTCGGTCAGAAGGAGAGGCTGGCATCCAGGGATTAGATTACCACAGGTGGAGTTTATTGGCAGTCAGATGGATGTTACAGGGAGATATGGCATACAGTAGGAGGATGTGGAGGGTGATATGGTGTGGTTTCTATGATTAAGAACAGGGTATACATTACAACATGAATACGGATTAAAGATAAAAGAAACTGGCAACAAATTCCTCCACTACAAACCAGTCTGATACCACTTCTTGCAGTGTTCACATTTACTAAGGCACTACCCAAAAGGCGTCGCAAGAGGGCACTCCAACACAAGAGATGACCTATGTACACTGATGCACTTAGTAACAGTCAGCCTCCTACTTAGCCACTACGTAATACAGCGATATTACAGTGTACAAATTCACATAAATATGATTTGGCAGAAATACTAAACTTTGGCACAAATACTATAATTGAGTACAAGTACTCTAAGATAACAGAAATACTATGATTTAGCAGAAATACAATGTTTTGCAGAAACACTGTAATTTCACTCAAATACTATGAGATAGCAGTAATACTATGATTTGGCAGAAATGCTACGTTTTGGTACAAATACTATGACAAAGCAGAAATACTATGACTTAGAAGTAATACTATCACAAAAGGATTCCTCAAAATACAATGAAATTGCAGTAATTCTATGATTTGGCAGAAATACGGTACTTCATACAAATACAATGCTTTGGTACAAATACTATATTTTGGTTTGAATACTATGATTTGCAACAAATACTATGATTTGCACAGTAGTATGATTTAGTACAAATCCTACTGAATTGGCAGAAAAACTGTGACTTAGTAGTAATACTATAACATAACAGATATACTGTTATGTTGCAGACAGTCTATGTTTTTGCACAAATACCACAATATGGCAGAAATACTATGTTTTAGCACAAATATTATGATTTGGTATAAATACTATGTTTTGGCACATATACCTTATTCAGCAGATATACTATAACATAACAGAAATTCTACGACATAGTAGTAATACTATAACATAACAGAAATATTAATTGGGCACAAATACTATAATTTGGCACAAGTACCATGTTTTGGCAAAATCCCATAATTTGGCACAAATACTATGATATGGCAGAAATTCTATGATTGGGTACAAATACTATGATTGGGCAGAAATACTATGTTTCAGTACAAATACTATGATTTAGCAGAAATACTATGTTTTAACATAAATACTATTTTTTCACAGAAATTTCTGCTAAAAGGTACTATTTCTGCCTTTTGGCAGAAATACTGTAATTTGGCATAAATACTATGATTTGGGATAAATACTATGATTTGACAGATATACTATATTCAGCATATATACTATAACATAACAGAAATACTTCCACCTAGTAGTAATACTATAACATATCAGAAATATTCTGATTTGGCCCCAAAACCATGATTTGGCACAAATACCATGACTTGGCAAAAATACTATGATTTAGCAGAAATACTATGATTGAGGAGTAATACTTTAATATGAGAGAAATATTGATACACACACACACATACACAGAGAGCAAAGTGTACAGGGGCTGTTAAGAGTCTGGGCTTGGTATATCTAGGTCAGCTAAATTGGCTGCACCTGCTGTAATCAGCACTTACACACACAGACACAGAGAGAGCTATGGGTTTCCTTCAGTGTATTTCTCACATTCAGGAGTCCCCTCGAACAAATGGCCATAATTTCCTAACCGTAGGAGCTAGAACGGTCATTCTGACACCGTTTTGTTCAGAAGAGATGGGGGAATCTGCAGGTCTTCATAATTCAGAGATAAAATATAAATTATTGAAGATATATGACTTGTAATACACTGTAACTGAGTAGAGGCAAAGCAAAACTGCCTTGACCTGCCCTCAAACAACGTTTTGTAACTCTAAATCTATATGGAGCATCAAAATCATTCTTTCACCGTAAGAAACAGCAGGCTTTGGTGAACAGTCATGGAAATTTTCAGGTCTCTGTTGAAATCCATCAAAAAGATCTGACGAGAGAAAAAAGTGCCTCATTTCCAGAGTTTGAAATCTGAACAGATCTGAGCGAGGGACAAATTTCCTATCCTCAAACAAGTGTAATTCATGGCCAAACGGTAATAGGTGAGGAAGAAATTCTTGAATTGTGAGCATCAGGGATGTCTGAAGATGTATTGGCACAAGCCTCTTGTCTCAACTTTGTTTCGTTAAGGAGATATGACGATTTGAAAATGCCTGTCATTAGAGAAATCCAGCGCTGATTTTGAACAAACTCTCCATTGACTTTCTATGGAGAGTTTTCAGACTTTGTGTTGCTCTGAGGAGATTTGCAAAAAATCTGTAAATCCCACAACAATGATAGTGACATTTTCTGAAAGCCAGCAAAAATACCTACGTTTTGATGTATAACTTGTGGGAGTTGAGTGGAAATTGAGCGAGTAGCAAGAAGTTGTTTAGACATGAAGAGAAAATTCAGAATGGACGAGTGTACACTCTGAGTTAATTGCATAGCAACCATAACAACGCATGTATTTTCTGAAAAATCACAATTTTGCAACTGAAAACTTAAAGAGGTATAAGATTAAAACGGTAGAAGATCTGAAAAAGCTGAATCAGACAGGAATAGCCCAATAATCTGAGAACATTTTAAAGTTTGAATGGAGTTTCTAGGTGAAAGTATGACGGGGTAGTTAAGTTTGAAAAACAAGCAAGTTTTAGCAGAATTGTGGAAGTTTTCCATTCATTTCAATGGGACAAATTAAAGGAAAAAAGTGTAATATTTTAAAAAGTATAACAGTAATAAACACCAAAAGTCATTGCCGGAAAGAGCAGAACAGTATAGAGTTTGAACTGAGAAAATCGGCTGAAAACTGAGGAAGTAGTTAAGTGCCAAAAAGTGTACGGAAGCAACTAGAAGAATAATAAAGAACTAGAAAAATTTGCATTTCCTGCGAAAATGCTGTGTGGATGCCTTAACGCTGAAGCTGTCTGCTGAAAAGCTGAAAAAGCTGAAAAGTTGCATGGTGGTGAAAAAAAACACGTCACCCTGAGCAGGATTCGAACCTTGCCCTCCTGGTCTGAAGGCAGCTACTCATCTCACTGAGCTAAACTCATTCTCTCAAAAAAGTGGAGGAGAGACCGACAATTCAGCTAAAATGAGCGGAAGCTGCTGAGAATTGTGCTGAGAAGAGGTGAAAAGGCTGAAAATTTTGCAGAAAAGAGGTAAATCAGCAGAATTTCTGCAGAAAAGAGGCAGAACAAAAGAGAAAACTGAAAACAGGTTTTGCCATGACCAGGATTTGAACCTGGCCGTTCTTGTCTCAAGGCAGCTGCTCATCTCACTGAACCAAACTCTTTCTCTCAAAAACAAGAGATGGAGAATCTGACAATTTTGCTAAATGAGCAGAAGCTGCTGAGAATTGTGCTGAGAAGAAGTGAAAAGGCTGAAAATTTTGCAGAAAAGAGGTTTTTCAAAAGAGTTTTTTTCTGAAAACAGCTGAGATTTGTGCTGATAAGAGGTGAAAGGGCTGAAAACTTTGCAGAAGAGGTGAATCAGCAGAATTTCTGCTAAAAAGAGGTAAAGAAGCAGAAAGTTGCACTGAAAAGAGATGAATCAGCAGAATTTCTGCTCAAAAGAGTTTTTTTCTGAAAACAGCTGAGATTTGTGCTGATAAGAGGTGAAAATTCTGAAATTTCTGCTGAAAAGAGTTCAATCAGCAGAATTTCTGCTGAAAAGAGTTCTGCAGAACTCTTTTCAAAATTCTGCTGAAAAGAGTTTTTTTGCTGAAAACAGCTGAAAAAGCTGGGATTTGTGCTGAAAAGTGGTGAAAAACTGAAAATTTTGCTGAAAAGGGGTGGAAAAGCTGAAATTTGTGTTGAAAAGAGTTAAAAAGTTTAACTGTTAACTGAAAGAAATGTTGCCATAGGCGGGATTTGAACCGGGCCTCCCAGTCTGAGAACGGCTGCTCATCTCACTGAGCTAAAACACGGCTCAACCGGGCAAGGAAAACTAGTGACCCCACTGATAATGTGCAAAATGGGCAAAAAATATTGCAAAAAATTTCAATATCTCAAAAAGTATAGAAGTTATGAGCACCAAAAGTCATAGCACACATTAGCAGAAAGAGCAGAATTTTTAAAGTTTGAACTGAGAAAATCGGCTGAAAACTGAGGCAGTAGTTAAGCGGCAAAAAGTGTACGGAAACCCCAAGAATAATAAAGAATAAAGAGAAACAGGAAAACAATTGTGTGGAAGCCCTTTAGGGCATCCACACAATAAAAATAAAGAGAAACAGGAAAACAATTGTGTGGAAGCCCTTTAGGGCATCCACACAATAAAGAGAAACAGGAACTCAATAGTGTGGAAGCCCTTTGGGGCATCCACACAACTAGAAAAATTTGCATTTCCTGCGAAAATGCTGTGTGGATGCCTTAACGCTGAAGCTGTCTGCTGAAAAACTGAAAAAGATGAAAAGTTGCAAAAAGTTGTATGGTGGTGAAAAAAACTTGCCCTGAGCAGGATTCGAACCTGGCCCTACCAGGCTCAAAGCAGCTACTCATCTCACTGACCCAAACACATTCTCACAGAGAAGAGGTGGACAGACTGACAATTCTGCTGAAATGAGCAGAAGCTGCTGAGAATTGTGCTGATAAAGGTGTGAAAAGGCTGAAAATTTTGCAGAAAAGAGGTGAATCAGAAGAATTTCTGCAGAAAAGAGGCAAAGGAGCAGAAACGTGCGCTGAAAGAGATGAATCAGCAGAGTTTCTGCTGAAAAGAGTTTTTTTTTCTGAAAACAGCCCCAAAAATGGAATTTGTGCTGAAAGGGGTGAAAAAAATGAAAATTTTGCTGAAAAGGGGTGAAGAAGGTAAAGTATACCAAATCAAAGTATTTGTGCCAAAACATAGTGTTTCTGCCATATTGTGGTATTTGTGCCACAAAAGTTACTACATTACAACATGAATACGGATTAAAGATGAAAGAAACTGGCAACAAATTCCTCCACTACAAACCAGTCTGATACCACTTCTTTGCAGTGTTCACGTTTACTAAGGCACTACCCAAAAGGTGCCACAAGAGGGCACTCCAACACAAGAGATGAGGTGATTGAGCAGAATTTCTGCTGAAAAGAGGCAGAAGGTTCTGTATGTAGAAAAAGAAACACTGTTGAACCATGTGTGAAATAAATAAAGAAATGAAATGAAAGAACAACCTGGTTCTGCTCAAATTCACCAATCAGAGGTACTGCCTCAGTCTGCTTCATCAGGCTGTGTACTTGTTTCTGCCATGGGCGTTAACAAGAATCTGAGGTCCATATTAGAAAAGCTGCTAAAATCATAAAACTTTGCAGAATTGTAATAAATTAGCAATATAAATTACAGGTCTGTGATAGTGTATAAATTTGTAGTGAAAAAAAAAACATGGACCAAGGTGGGATTGAACCCACGACCTTTGAGCTGCAGAGCCGTGTCATTACTGATTGCGCCACCTGGAAAGGGGGCGGCAGTCTGAAAGACAGATACTTGGGCAGTCAGAAAATAGATCGCGGTGAGAGGCGAAAAACGCCGTTTTTTGGAGTTACAAAACGTCGTGTAACTCAAAAACTAGGAGGGCTAGCAGCATAATTCTTGTACTGGGTGAATCAGCGGACTTTGGTGTATTTTGACTGCAATTTTCATAGCTCGTTCTACCTCTGTCGCGGAGATATGACGAGAGAAGAAACGGCTTCATTTCCAGAGTTTGAAGACTGAGAGAAGGACAGATTTCCACCCCTCAAACAAACGTAATTCATTGCTTAACAGTAAGATAATTGTAAAAACTGCTTCCACTGTGAGTGTCAGCAGTGTCTGAAGATATATTGGCACAAGCCTCATGTCCTAACTTTGCTTTGTTAAGGAGATATGGCGATTTGAAAATGCCTCCTGTTACAGAATTTCAGCTCTGAATTTCAAAACCTCCCCATAGACTTTGAATGGGGAGTATCCAGACCATGTGTCACTTCGAGGCAAATTGCGAAAAAACGGTAAATCTCACAATAAAGATAGTAACATTGTCTGAAAGCCAGCAAAAATACCTACGTTTTGATGTATAGTTTATGGGGGTTGAGTGAAAATTGAGTGAGCAGCAAGAAGTTGTTCGGACATGAAGAGAAGTTTCAGAAAAGACCAGTGCTCACTCTGAGTTAATTGCACAGAATTGTGGAAGTTTCCCATTCATTTCAATGGGACAAATTAACGGAAAAAAGTGTAATATTTTAAAAAGTATAAAAGTAATAAACACCAAAAGTCATAGCAGTCATTAGCAGAAAGAGCAGAACAGTTTAGAGTTTGAACGGAGAAAATCGGCTGAAAACTGAGGGAGTAGTTAAGTGCCAAAAAACGGAGCAACTAGAAGAATAAAGATAAAGAATAAAGAGAAACAGGAACACAATAGTGTGGAAGCCCTTTAGGGCATCCACACAATAATAAAGAACTAGAAAAATTTGCATTTCCTGCAAAAATGCAGTGTGGATGCTTTAAAGCTGAAGCTGTATGCAAAAACTAGCTGAAAAAGCTGAAAAGTTGTAGAAATTTAAAAACTTTGCAGAAGCAAAGGAACTTTGCTAAAATGGAATAACTTAGCAGAACTGCAATATCTTAGAGGAAACATAATAATTGGCAGAAATACAATAGCATAGCAGAACTTAGCAGAAATATTGTAACTTACCAGAAACATGATAACTTCTCAAAAATACAAGAATTTAGGAGAAATAGTATAAGATAACAGAAAGAATATATTTAGCCCAAAATACTTAAGCATTACAAAAACACTATGATTTAGAAAAATAGTAGAACAGAGCAGAAATACTGTGATGTACCAGAGACACTCTGATGAACTATGAATATTGTAATTTTAAATCAATACTATGTTTTAGCACAAATACTATAATTTGACAGAAATACTATCATTTGGCAGAAATACTATGTTTCAGCACAAATACTCTGGTTTAGCACAAATATTATAACAGCAGAAACACAATTATATAGCAGAAGTGCTATATTTAGAAAGAAAAATATAATATAGTAGAAATAGTATGATTTAGCAGAAATACTACAATATAGCATAATAACAATGATTTAGAACAAATACTATGATTGAGCAGAATAGTAATAACTTAAGTGAAAATACTGGAAAAGTAAGATGACAAGCTGAAAAAAAAAACGGAACATGGTTAAGTTCCCTCAAAACTAATTGTTGTTCACCTGTGAAAAAAAAATAAAGAAATAAAAATAAATTTAAAAAACAAGATGGAACAGCCAACAGATACACACAAAATCAAATATGTATACACAAATGCACAGAGAGAGAGACACACGGAGGGTCTATGTCAGTCAACCAGTCTGAATATATTATATTTTTTTCCAACAATGAGATGCTACCCTAAAGAGGGTCTCTCTCTCTCGCTCTCTCTCTCTCTCATGCACACACACACACACACACACACACACACACACACACACACACAGGGAGAGAGAAGCATGTTTTCAGTCAAGCAGCCTGGGAGCTGCTAAATTTGAATCCACAGAGGCTGTGTACTTTTCCCCGCCAAACCAGGTGCACACACGCAGCACAGAGACAATTTGCAGTCTATTTCTCATAGTGAGGATTCCCCTCAAACAAATGACCATAATTCCCTAACTGTATTGGCCAGAACGGTCATTCTTACACCGTTTTGTTCAGAAGAGATGGGGAAATCGTCAAGTGTTGACAATTTATCATTAAAATATGAATTTTTAGAGATATATGACATCGATGACTTGTTAGCTTAGAAGCCACGAAGGCCCCAATATGCAAATTTGAATGCCTCAGCCCACATATATGATTGGCTGGCTGGGAAGCCGTCCAGGCCCTGATTTGTAAATTTGAATGTCTCATCCCTAAGATATGATTGGCTGGCTGCGAAGCCGTGCAGGCCCTGATATGTAAATTTGAATGCCTCAGTCCTCACAGAGGATTGGCTGCCTGGGGACCTGGCAGAAATATATAGAAATACTATGATTAAGCATAAATACTACATTTAGCAGAAATACTTTATTAAGCACAAATCCTATAATAAGCAGAAATACTATATTAAGCAATATAAATATCCTATAAAATCCTATAAAAGCAAAAATACTGTACTATGATTTGGTAGAAAAACTATAATTAATCAGAAATACTATATTTAGCAAAAATCTTATAAAACAGCAGAAATTCTATGATTTAGCACAATAGTAATAACTTAAACAGAAAAATTAGAAAAGTAAAATGGACAGCTGAAAAATGCTGAACATGCTAAGGGTCCCTCAAATATACTTGTTAAATGAAAAAATCGGCAAAAAAATATATAACGGCCACACAATCACACATATGGACACATATGGAAACACACATGCACAGAGAGACACACACACAAGATCCAATTCAGTCAACCAGTCTAAATATATTGAATTTGAATCTTCCAATGAGATCATCCCATAAAAAGGCTGTCTCTCTCTCTCTCTCTCTCTCTCGCTGTCACACACACACACACACACACACACACACACACACACACACACACAAACACGATCCAATTCAGTCAACCAGTCTAAATATATTGAATTTAAATCTTACAATGAGATCATCCCATATAAAGGCTCTCTCTCTCTCTCTCTCTCACACACACACACACACACACACACACACACACACAGACACACACACAAGATCCAATTCAGTCAACCAGTCTAAATATATTGAATTTAAATCGTACAATGAGATCATCCCATAAAAGCTCTCTCTCTCTCTCTCTCTCTCTCTCTCTCACACACACACACACACACACACACACACACACACACACACACACACAAGATCCAATTCAGTCAACCAGTCTAAATATATTGAATTTAAATCTTACAATGAGATCATCCCATAAAAATCACACACACACACACACACACACACACACACACACACATAATTGAATTTAAATCTTACAATGAGATCATCCCATCTCTCTCTCTCTCTCTCTCTCTCTCTGTCACACACACACACACACACACACACACACACACACACACACACAGATCAATTCAGTCAACCAGTCTAAATATATTGAATTTAAATCTTACAATGAGATCATCCCATAAAAGACTCTCTCTGTCCCTCTCCTCTCTCTGTCACACACACACACACACACACACACACACACACACACACACACACACACACACACAACATCCAATTCAGTCAACCAGTCTAAATATATTGAATTTGAATCTTACAATGAGATCATCCCATAAAAAGGCTCTCTCTCTCTCTCTCTCTCTCTCTCTCTCCCTCTTTCTCTCTCTCTCCCTCTCTCTCTCTCTCTCTCTGTCAAACACACACACACACACACACACACACACACACACACACACACACACACACACACACACAGAGAGAGAAGTAAGTTTCTAGCTCAGTCAAGCAGCCTGGGAGCTGCTGAATTTGAATCCACCAATCAGAGAGCCTGTGCACTTTTTCCCGCCAAAACAGGTGCATGCAGCACAGAGAGACACAGGATTTTTGCAGTCTATTTCTCATAATGACGACTCCCCTCAAACAAATGACCATAATTTCCTAACCGTAGGGGCTAGAACGGTCATTCTTACACCGTTTTGTTCAGAAGAGATGGGGAATCTTAAAGTGTTGACAATTTATCATTAAAATATGAATTATTAAAGATATTTGACTTCTAATGCACCATAACTGAGTAGAGCAAAGCAAAAACTGCCTTGACTTGCCCTCAAACAACGCTTTCTAACTCTAAATCTATTTGGAGTATCAATATCATTCTTTTTCACCGTAAGAGACAGCAGGCTTTGGTGAACAATCATGGAAATTTTCAGGTCTCTGTGGAAATCCAAAAAAAGATATGACAAGAGAAAAAGTTGTTCATTTCCAGAGTTTGAAATCTGAAGAAATCTGAGCGAAGGACGAATTTCCTACCCTCAAACAAGTCTAACTCATTTCAGAACGGTAATAGGTGAGAAAAAAATTGTTGAATTGTGAGCGTCAGGAGTGTCTGAAGATATACGGGGACAAGCCTCATGTTTTAACTTTGCTTCGTTAAGGAGATATGGCGATTCGAATATGCCTCTCATTACAGAAATCAAGCGGTGATTTTGAACAAACTCTCCATTGACTTTCTATGGAGAGTTTTCTGACTTTGTGTTGGTCTGAGGAGATTTGCAAAAAATCTGTAAATCCCACAAGAATGATAGTGACATTTTCTGAAAGCCAGCAAAAATACCTACGTTTTGATGTATAATTTGTGGGGCTTGAGTGGAAATTGAGCGAGTAGCAAGAAGTTGTTTAGACATGAAGAGAAAATTCAGAATAGACGAGTGTACACTCTGAGTCAATTGCATAGCAACCATAACAACGCATGTATTTTCTGAAAAATCACAATTTTGCAACTGAAAACTTAAAGAGGTATAAAATTAAAACGGTAGAAGATCTGAAAAAGCTGAATCACTCAGGAATGGCCCAATAATCTGAGAACATTTTAAAGTTTGAATGGAGTTTCTAGGTGAAAGTATGACAAAGTAGTTAAGTTTCAAAAACAAGCAAGTTTTAGCAGAATTGTGGAAGTTTTCCATTCATTTCAATGGGACAAATTAAAGGAAAAAAGTATAATATTTTAAAAAGTATAATAGTAATAAACACCAAAAGTCATAGCGCACATTAGCAGAAATAGCAGAACAGTCTAGAGTTTGAACTGAGAAAATCGGCTGAAAACTGAGGAAGTAGTTAAACGGCAAAAAACGTACGGAAGTCCTAAGAATAATAATAAAGAATAAAGAGAAACAGGAACTCAATAGTGTGGAAGCCCTTTGAGGGCATCCACACAATAAAGAATAAAGAGAAACAGGAACTCAATAGTGTGGAAGCCCTTTGAGGGCATCCACACAATAAAGAATAAAGAGAAACAGGAACCCAATAGTGTGGAAGCCCTTTGAGGGCATCCACACAATAATAATAAAGAATAAAGAGAAACAGGAACTCAATAGTGTGGATGCCTCCAGCATCCACACAATAAAGAGAAACAGGAACTCAATAGTGTGCAAGCTCTTTGAGGGCATCCACACAATAAAGAAGAAAGAGAAACAGGAAAACAATAGTGTGGAAGCCCTTTTAGGGCATCCACACAATAAAGAGAAACAGGAAAACAATTGTGTGGAAGCCCTTTAGGGCATTCCATTGTATCACGGCAGACCCCGACAATGTTTGCATGAACACGCTTTGAACCATTACGTTATGGACCACTTTTCACACATGGTTGGTGTACCCACCCAGCCAGCTGTAGCTTTTCAACTCACAGCCCGACACACACCCAAAAAACAGCCGAGAGAGCACAGACTACGCCCGAGAGGCGTGATTGCAGATGCCCTTCAGGTGGGTCCACCTCCCCTGCAGCGGCACTGCAGACCACGCCCCGCCACACACATCAAACACGTAAAATAAATATTTATGCACTTTTGCATTCACTTTGTGTTTTTTGTTATTTTTACACAGTGTTCTGAATGATGAACAATGGTCTACAGCCAATCTTGTGTATTATTATACAAACTTTGGTTGTAAGGTTCAGCTAACTATTTAATAAAAGCTAAATATTTTATATGAGAGTAAGAAAGAAAAGTATATCTTTGTGTCCACCTTTCTCTGTTAATGCCCTACCTGGCCCCCCTGGCAAAAGCTTTGCTAGATCCGCCCCTGCACAGTTACCAGCTGTCAGCTACACAAAAAAAGGAGCTTGGTGTTTATTTGTCTCTCAGAAACAGTTCATAACTTCCCTTCAACTCATTCATGTCACCTAAAGGGTAAACCTGTTTCTCCATCACCAGTTCAGCTCTGATGATTCAGTAAGGACATCTGGTTTGGACCAGCCGTTTTTACAGCTGTGGCTGCAGCAAACATCAGCTGATACTAGAAATTAAAAGCAAATTAATTCTAACAACAGCTGATCAAGCTTAAAGCTGTTGTTTAGCACGATAAACAAACAAGAGAGAAAAGCCAATCATTGATCAGTTTCATGACTGAAGTTTCAACAGGCGAGAGAATGACAGGGGAGGCTGTCATAAAGTTCAACATCGGTAACATCGGTAACTTAGCGCGCACACAGCTGTATAGAAACTCCGTCGTGCTAGCTAGCACGCAGCAGGGCTGGACTGGGACAAAAAATCGGCCCGGGCATTTTGACTAGAGACCGGCCCACCAGGTATTATGGTAAAAACCATAAAGCCTTTGAATGAAAACAAATGTCGTTGTGACAGTGATGTACACTGTCTTGTTGGTATATATGTATCAATCTAGAACTTAACTTAAACCTACACCAACCTCCCTATTCTGGTATTCTAAACAGTACTTAGCCGAAACCCAAAGACTGCTTAGTTTACCTCCTGAAACCTGAAATTAAGATAGAGAAGACTAGAGGTGAGACATGATCATTACTGAATATTAAAAATAATAAATGACAGATTTAGTGATATTTTCATAAACTATTTATTTACCACATCAATAAACAGCATGGCAGGGCAAAATATTTTTTTCTAACATGGCAACCTTTAAAAAGTGAAAGGAGACAGAAAGAAAGGTGAGAAAGAATAAAACTTCCTCACTCAAAACTTACCATCAAAACTTAATTTTGATGGTATTTTACACACAGTACTGGTACAGTATCTAGAAAATGTGGGAAAATACTGGCATCATATACAGAACTGACTTCTGAAGAAATTATGTTGGGACCCTGAAAAAAATTACTATGTAGAATAATGGATTTCTGTACATTTGACATCAGATGAATACTTTGGTTGTATGATTCAGATAATTATTTGTTAAAAGCTAGAAATTTTAAATGAGAATAAGAAAGAAACGTATTTTTTGTTCCCCCCTTTCCCTGTTAATGCCCTACCTGCCTCCCTGGCATAACTTTGCTAGACCCGCCCCTGCACAGTTACCAGCTGTCAGCTACTTAGAAAAGGATCCTGGTGTTATTTGTCTCTCAGAAACAGTTCATAACTTCCCTTCAACCCTTCATCCCTCCAGCAAACATCAGCTGATACTAGAAATTAATATTAAATAAATTCTAACAACAGCTCATCAAGTTTAAAGGTGCTTCTGTTGTTTAGCGCGACCTCCGCTAGTTTGCTCTTTCTGACTCAGAGAGAAAAGCCGATCAGCTGATCGGGACAAATCGCGTTGCTTTTCACCTCAACTTTAAAGTTCGACCTCCTCGGCTGTAATTGGTCCTGCCCAGAGTCGATCATGACCAACTGGCCAATACACCACTATTCATTTATACCGTTGAAAAAATAAAAGAAATAAAACCCCATCGGCCCATAAAAACGAAAAATCACGAGCGGCCCACCGGGCAAATGCCCGGTATGCCCGATGGCCAGTCCAGCTATGGCACGCAGTACGAGTTATTGTAAGTGATTGAAAAAGTCAGCACAACGAAAATAAACTACAGCTAAACTCGGTTCATATCTGACCCAAATAGAGTGCAGGTCATAACTTCTTACCTGAAATTCAGTTCACCTCACGCTCCTGCCTTCGCTTTCCCTGATCCACAATTGACCTCCGCGTTAGCAAACACCGGTCGATCGGCGGTAGCCTCACCGCCTTGTATGTCTCGTTCGCGGCATGTCCTTTCTGTCACACACCGGTGGATAGCTGCCCTCTGTTGTAGCTCCACCACCAAACAACTCAGTTATTTTTTCCACATCGACCAGCATCATCGGCCCATATAAACGAAAAATAAGTCCAGCTAAGACACAGACCCTTGCCGAGCGATCGGGCGATGAAACAAATTTTAGCCACCTCACTATCAGCCAAGCCTGGGTGGTTTTTCATGAAGGGTCGCTAGCGGCGCTAGCTAGCTAAGCTAGCGGCGCTAGCTAGCTAGCCGGCTATCAGCAACACGTAAGAGAATTGTCGCTAATATGGGATGTCTTGATAAAACGAGCAGATATTTGAAGTTTACACACCTACATTCTCGCCTGAAAATATCTTAAAAGTTTATTTTGTGACCTAGAAATACTAATAAAAGACATATAAAACGAAGTGGTGGCTGTCATTGTTTACTCTGCAGAGGCGTGCTATGAATTGTGGGATATGGAGTTTCCGCCCAAACATAAACTTTTTTGGCTGTACTACTCCGGGTATACCACTAGAGAGAGCCAGCACACCACAAATGAAGTCTGTTTCTATGGGGCCAAAAGTAGAATCTTTCTCAGGAGCCTAGAAATTGGCCCAAATTTGCACTAAAATCTAAATATTTCAAAAACTATAAAAGTCATAAACACCAAAAGTCGTACCATACTAGTCCAGCTCCAGCCGCACAAAATTATCTAACATATGTAACCCTATTGTCAAAACTGTTCGGCAGAGGAGCGCGGGAAAATTTTCACTAAAATGTTAATATTTAAAAAACTATAATAGTCATAAACACCAAAAGTCATAGCACACCATTCCAGATCCAGCCGCACAAAATGAGGTAACATATATGAAGTTTGTCTCAAAACTGTGGGGCGAGTTTCGCTGCAAAATTTCAGGCGGAAACTGAAGAATAATAATAAGAATAATAAGAATAATAAATCTGACGAATAGTAATATGTGTGCCTCTTGGCATAGGCACACATAAAAAGAAACAGGAACTCAATAGTGTGGATGCTTAATCAGCATCCACACAATAAAGAGATACAGGAACTCAATAGACAACTAGAAAAATTTGCATTTCCTGCGAAAATGCAGTGTGGATACTGTAACGCTGAAGCTGTTTGCTAAAAATAGCTGAAAAAGCTGAAAAGTAGCAAAAAGTCATAATACTACAAAACTTTGCAGAAGCATAAGAACTTAGCAAAAATGCAATTACTTAGCAGAACTGCAATAACGTAAAGAAAACATAATACTTGGCAGAAATACAATAACATAGCAGAACTTAGCAGAAATATTGTAACTTAGCAGAAACATGATATCTTCTCAGAAATACAGGAATTTAGCAAACATGGTACAAGAAAAATACGTAAACATTGCAGAAACACTGTGATTTAGGACAAATACTACAACATAGCAGAAATGCTGTGATTCAGCAAATATACTATGCTATGGCACAAATAGAATGAATATGCTCAAATACTATGATTTAGCAATAATACTAAGATTTGGCAGAAATACTATAATTAATTACAAGTACAATAACATAGCAGAACTATCAAGATTTGGCAGAAATACTATGTATTAGCAGTAATACTATAATTATGCAGAAATACTATATTTACCACAAATACTATAAAATAGCAGAAATAGTATGATTTAGCAGAAATACTGTATTTAGCACAAATACAGAAAAGTAGCAGAAATACTATAATTTAGCAGATTAGTAATAACTTACACGATTACAAATATGGACACATATTGAAACACAAATGCACAGAGGGACACACACACACAAAGGATCTAATCCAGTCAACCAGTCTAACTATATTCAGTTTTAATCCTACAATGAGATGCTGCCAAAAAAGGGTCGGGTTCCACACACACACACACACATACAGACACGCAGCAGCAGCAAGTGAACAAACAGGGGCTGTACATACAGTGTTTCCTGTATGTTTCTAGGTCAGTCAAATAGCCTGGAGCTGCACAATTTGAATCCACCAATCAGAGAGGCTGTGTACTTTTTCCCGCCAAAACACGTGCACCCTTACACACACGCAGGAACAGAGAGAGAGACCGGTTTTTGCAGTCTATTTCTCATATTGAGGATTCCCCTCAAACAAATGGCCATAATTTCCTAACCGTAGGGGCTAGAGCGGTCATTCTTATACCGTTTTGTTCAGAAGAGATGGGGGAATCGTCAAGTGTTGTCTATTTAAAATAAAAATATGCATTTTTAGAGATATATGACATGGACGATTGGCTGGTTGGGAAGCCATGAAGGCCCCAATATGCAAATTTGAATGTCTCAGCCCTCAGATATGATAGGCTGGCTGGGAAGCCATGAAGGCCCAGATATGTAAATTTGAATGTCTCAGCCCTCAGATATGATTGGCTGGCTGGGAAGCCGTGCAGGCCCATTTATGTAAATTTGAGTGTCTCAGTCCTCACACAGGATTGACTGCCTGGCGACCTGGCAGAAATATATAGAAATACTATGATTAAGCAGAAATACTACATTTAGTAGAAATACTGTGTTTTAGCAGAAATACTATAAAATGGCAGAAATACTATAATTAAGCAGAAATATTATATGAAGCACAAATCCTATAAAAAGCAGAAATACTGTATTATGATTTGGTAGAAAAAGTATAATTAATGAGAAATACTATATTTGGTAGAAATACTATGTTTTAGCAGAAATACTATATTTAGCACAAATCTTATAAAATAGCAGAAATAGTATGATTTAGCAGAAATACTAAAAAGCAGCAGAAATGCTATGATTTAGCACAATATTAAAAACTTAAATAGAAAAATTGGAAAAGCGAAATGGACAGCTGAAAAAATGCTGAACATGCTAAGGGTCCCTCAAATATACTTGTTAAATGAAAAAAAAATCGGCAAAAAAAAAAAAAAGTATAACAGCCTGCAGGTACACACAATCACAAATATGGACACATATGGAAACACACATGCACAGAGTGTTCCTCTTGGCATAGGCACACTTAAATGTTAAGAACAAATTTAAAAAGGGAAATAGCTAAACATGCAACAGGCCTACAGCAGATAACTCGTAAGCTGGAGAGGAAATGGCGTGTCACAAATTTAGAGGATCATCATTTAGCCTGGAGAAATAGTTTGCTGCTTTATAAGAAAGCCCTCCGCAAAGCCAGAACATCTAACTATTCGTCACTGATTGAAGAAAATAAGAACAACCCCAGGTTTCTCTTCAGCACTGTAGCCAGGCTGACAAACAGTCAGAGCTCTACTGAGCCAACAATCCCTTTAACATTAACTAGTAATGACTTCATGAACTTCTTCACAAATAACATTTTTATCATTAGAGAAAAAATTACCAATAATCATTCCACAGATGTAATATTATCTACAGCTACTTTTAGTACCATCGATGTTAAATAGACTCTTTTTCTCCAATTGATCTTTCTGAATTAACTTCAATAATTAATTCCTCCAAACCATCAACGTGTCTTTTAGACCCCATTCCTACAAAACTGCTCAAAGAAGTCCTGCCATTAATTAATGCTTCAATCTTAAATATGATCAACCTATCTCTAATAATCGGCTATGTACCACAGGCCTTCAAGGTGGCTGTAGTTAAACCTTTACTTAAAAAGCCATCTCTAGACCCAGCTGTCTTAGCTAATTATAGGCCAATCTCCAACCTTCCTTTCATATCAAACATCCTTGAAAGAGTAGTTGTCAAACAGCTAACTGATCATCTGCAGAGGAATGGCTTATTTGAAGCGTTTCAGTCAGGTTTCAGAGCTCAGCACAGCACAGAAACAGCTTTTAGTGAAGGTTACAAATGATCTTCTTATGGCCTCTGACAGTGGACTCATCTCTGTGCTTGTCCTGCTAGACCTCAGTGCAGCGTTCGATACTGTTGACCATAATATCCTATTAGAGCGATTAGAACATGCTGTAGGTATTACAGGTACTGCACTGCAGTGGTTTGTATCATATCTATCTAATAGACTCCAATTTGTACATGTAAATGGAGAGTCCTCTTCAGACACTAAGGTCAATTATGGTGTTCCACAGGGTTCAGTGCTAGGACCAATTCTATTTACATTATACATGCTTCCCTTAGGCAGCATCATTAGAAGACATAGCATAAATTTTCACTGCTATGCAGATGACACGCAGCTCTATCTATCCATGAAGCCAGGTATCACAGACCAATTAGTTAAACTGCAGGAATGTCTTAAAGACATAAAGACCTGGATGGCCGCTAACTTTCTGCTTCTTAATTCAGATAAAACTGAGGTTATTGTACTCGGCCCTGAAAATCTTAGAAATATGGTATCTAACCAGATTCTTACTCTGGATGGCATTACCTTGGCCTCCAGTAACACTGTGAGAAACCTTGAGTCATTTTTGACCAGGACATGTCCTTCAACGCACATATTAAACAAATATGTAAGACTGCTTTCTTCCATTTGCGCAACATCTCTAAAATTAGAAATATCCTGTCTCAGAGTGACGCTGAAAAACTAGTTCATGCATTTATTACTTCCAGGCTGGACTACTGTAATTCTTTATTATCAGGATGTCCTAAAAACTCGCTGAAAAGCCTTCAGCTAATCCAAAATGCTGCAGCAAGAGTACTGACAGGGACTAGAAAGAGAGAGCATATTTCTCCTGTTTTGGCTTCCCTTCATTGGCTTCCTGTTAAATCCAGAATTGAATTCAAAATCCTGCTCCTCACATACAAGGTCTTAAACAATCAGGCCCCATCTTATCTTAATGACCTTGTAGTACCATATCACCCTATTAGAGCACTTCGCTCTTGCACTGCAGGCCTACTTGTTGTTCCTAGAGTATTTAAAAGTAGAATGGGAGGCAGAGCCTTTAGTTTTCAGGCCCCTCTTCTGTGGAACCAACTTCCAGTTTGGATTTGGGAGACAGACACTATCTCTACTTTCAAGATTAGGCTTAAAACTTTCCTTTTCGCTAAAGCATATAGTTAGGGCTGGACCAGGTGACCCTGAGTCCTCCCTTAGTTATGCTGCAATAGACGTAGGCTGCCGGGGATTCCCATGATGCATTGAGTTTTTCCCTTCCAGTCACCTTTCTCACTCACTATGTGCTAATAGACCTCTCTGCATCGAATCATATCTGTTATTAATCTCTGTCTCTCTTCCACAGCATGTCTTTCATCCTGTTTTCCTTCTTTCACCCCAACCGGTCGCAGCAGATGGCCGCCCCTCCCTGAGCCTGGTTCTGCTGGAGGCTGGAGGTTTCTTCCTGTTAAAAGGGAGTTTTTCCTTCCCACTGTCGCCAAAGTGCTTGCTCATAGGGGGTCATATGATTGTTGGGTTTTTCTCTGTATTTATTATTGTGCTATCTACTGTACAATATAAAGCACCTTGAGGCGACTTTTGTTGTGATTTGGCGCTATATAAATAAAATTGAATTGAATTGAATTGAATAAGAAGAAGAATAATAAATCTGAGGAATAGTAATATGTGTGCCTCTTGGCATAGGCACACTTAATATTAATAAGAATAATAAATCTGGAATAGTAATAAGTGTGCCTCTTGGCATAGGCACACTTAACAAGAAGAAGAAGAATAAATCTGAGGAATAGTAATAAGTGTGCCTCTTGGCATAGGCACACTTAATAATAATAAGAATAATAAATCTGGAACAGTAATAAGTGTGCCTCTTGGCATAGGCACACTTAACAAGAAGAAGAATAATAAATCTGAGGAATAGTAATAAGTGTGCCTCTTGGCATAGGCACACTTAATAATAATAATAAGAAGAAACCTGAGGAATAGTAATAAGTGTGCCTCTTGGCATAGGCACACTTAATAATAATAAGAATAATAAATCTGGAATAGTAATAAGTGTGCCTCTTGGCATAGGCAAACTTAACAAGAATAATAATAATAAATCTGAGGAATAGTAATAAGTGTGCCTCTTGGCATAGGCACACTTAATAAGAAGAATAATAATAAATCTGGAATAGTAATAAGTGTGCCTCTTGGCATAGGCACACTTAATAAGAAGAATAATAATAAATCTGGAATAGTAATAAGTGTGCCTCTTGGCATAGGCACACTTAACAAAATACTATACCGTAGCCCAAAGTGAGCCAGCGAAAGAGACATGGCGACCATGACATTTTCAGCCCTTAAACATTTCTCCTACGAAGTCATGACTCTAATGCCCTTACATCTGCATCCCTCTTAATAAAAAACATTTAAGTCATCTGCATAAGCAAGCAGAGCAGTTGGTTTAAACAGTCCAGCTGTAGATGCCAATAGCCTTATTGCAATGATTGAATAATATTAATGTAAAAGTGTACAAAACCAAATAACGCAAATCCTCACAATCCTTTCTATCAAAAGCCTTTTGCTGGTTCATGGAGATCACTCTAAACCAGAGTATTCCAACTTGCTGAATTCCAAAACATGACACATTAGAAACAGATTGTCACAACAAGAATCTGGAGTGTTTGACTTCTGGGATGCATTGTGGTGCTGTCCTGGTCCTGGGAAAGTTTACCTAGAATTTGTGAGTTTTTTTGGACTCGTTAAATTTGTTTATTTAAACATTGTATGTGATTCTGGGTTTGTTTAAACGGTACAGTATGGACTGTTCCCCATAATACCAGATCTTTTGGTAATTAAAGTAATTGTTTCAGGTGATGTTATTCCTTGCTGTTGATTATGGGCAATAATTCTATCATAAAATGTCTTTATAGTGCCAGTCAATCAATAATTGATTTACTAACTGAAACATTGCACCACTGCCAAGGAAAAAGGACTTCTGGTAAATACAGTCGTAAGGAAATGAGATACAGTTTAGTTATCTGGTTTTACTGCTTAAATGTCCATAAACTTTGTTTATACACGGATTGTTGTGCCTCAAGAAAACGTGATGTTTGAGTATCATGTCTAAAGTTTAGCATTTATACTTAGAGGAGTTTTTAAATTTTAAAGACTACTTTTACATTCATGCCACTTGCCTTGTTATTGTTCTGCTAATATGATTTGGCTAGTGTTATTTTTTATTTGGTAGTCAGTCCTGTTCATATATCATAGCTTGAGTATATTTTGAATATGTCACAAGATCCGTCATTCATTGTTTTGTCCTTGTTTTCATTTACTTGCTTATTTCCCTTAAGTATCATTACATGCTTATCATATACAAACTGACAGGTGAAAAAACATTTTGAAGACAATGAAGTATGTCATTTTTTGGCAACCACTGTTAATGTCCAATACATTTCAATTCACTGTTTTTGTATTGCACCTAATCAAAACAACATGAGGCAATGTATCACAATACATGTGCCAGATACAATTTGCACATTATAACTTCCTGTTTACCAAACAGATCAGAGTTCAAGTACATACCTTTATGCACACTTTGCAAATATCTTCCTGGCCTGCATACGCCCACAGGAACGTGACCTGATGTGACTCAGTTTGTGTATATAAAGAGCAGAGAAGTTCCCCGTCATTACTGCATCACTTAGCTGATACTTGAACAATAGCTTTACCTGACAGGTAAGAACCCTACTGCAGAGCTTTTCATTCACTGACTTCATGCCTCTGCTCTTTCTGGATATTTAGTGGCATTTTTTGTTTATTTCATAACAGAGCATCAACATGAAGACTGTTCTGCTCCTCTCTGCTCTCCTCTATGCTGCACTGGCAGGTCAGATTCAATCAGCCAACCCTGAAGAAATGATGGGAGAGTCACTAATGCACCATTTTTACTGACTGTGTCATTTTTCTCTGCAGCTCCAGCTGAAGACAATCATGAGGCTTCAGGTGAGTGTTGAAGGTGTTGTTTTAAGATGTACAAAGACTGTAAGAATCTAAAACCAACACACGTGTGGTTTGTCCACAGAAGAAGCAATGGTCATCCTGAAGGAAGATGTGGCTGCTGCCCCTGGTCAGTTCAACCAACGAGGAACCAATGAGAATATCCTTAAAATCATATCTATCTATCTATCTATCTATCTATATATATATATATATATATATATATATATATATATATATAACTTCCTTTTTATCCCTGATTGTGTTTTTCGTTTTTGTGCAGCCCAAGAGTTTGAGGGAGCAGACACACCTCAATGTAAGACTCTTTCACTTCCCTTTTTCACCTTGTTTAGCTCACTGGTAAATAATTTTTTAATTAACAGCAACACATACTCAAATCAAATTCAAACACTTCTCTCTGCCAGAGAAGTTTGGATATGTATGAATGTGTAAGCTTATTAAGTCTAGTGCCCATATTTTTGCCACCCCTACTGAGGATTGATTGGAAAGGATGCTGTGGTGAAACTGATGAGCAATAGGAATTTTAGCTTTTGTTAAATGTCTTTATTTACTTAATCAATACATTTTTCTCTCCCATTAAAATGTCATTTTATATGCCTTTTCAGGCTGTTAAACATGCTATAAAAGCGTGATTAAAAGTAAAGAAACAAAAGTATACACAATAATGAAGCATTCATTACTGTCTGCCTGCCTGCAGCTCGTTTTAACTTCTGTCCAGATGGCTGGTTCAGCTATGGCTCTCGCTGCTTCAAGTTCATCAATAGTCCCAAGTCCTGGATCTCTGCTGAGGTACTGTCACTGATCTAAACTATACATTTACAGCTGAACAATGAGATTATCCATGGTTTTTGAATTAGTTGAGTAAATTTTTAGAAACACCCTTTCATGGAAATCATAGAAATGACGGCCTGTGCTTCCCCTGACCCAAAGCTTTGGTGACTGTATATATTTGTAGGTCAGTCAGTCTGCCACATGACTCGCAGAGCTTTAAGTTCACACTGCAGCTTAATGATACATCTCTTTGTGGTTCATCTATCCAATAGGAGTACTGCAATAGTCTGGGTGGCAATCTGGCCTCAGTTGCCAACCCCAGAGAGTACAGCTTCCTCCAACAGATGACACAGACAGCGGGTCGGACTACTGCTTGGCTGGGAGGTTTCTGGCTGCAGGTAGAGTTTTAGAAAAAAAGAAACACTACCTCAGTCAGTCCAGATCAAACTTAGGACCTGGTCAGAATTGGGTCTAGACTTACACAGAATGGATGTGAGAATAAATGAAGAGACTAAGACAACACTTCCTCACACGTATGTTCTTTGCCTCTCAGAACCAGTGGCTTTGGATTGACCGTGAGGGCTTCTATTACACCAACTGGTACAGCCAGTCTTCCTCCAGCACCTACTCTTGCCTCTACCTACAATCCGCCTGTAAGCAATATCAACTTCTGAAAATGTTATAATATTTTATTTTCTTACACAGAGCGTGACTTGTAGAGTTAACCTCGGTATGTTAGTTCAGGTCAAATTTGATACATGGCTTCTTCAAGCTATGAGACTGGCACACCCTGTGTTTTAATGTATGCCATTTTGTTAAATCTGACATACAGTGTGTCAGTAAAGTGTGTTAAAAGGGTTTGCTTACTTGGAATTACAATGCATAATTTGTCAGTCTACTGTGAGGATGCTAAACTGCTGGGGCACAAAGTAACTGCAGGTGGGGTGTTAATCTAGGTGAAAAATTCTAACTTGGATGAAATGAATATATTTTTAAATAAGAAATAATAGGTGCTGACCTCTATTTAAAGTCAAAGTCAAAGTCAAAGTCAGTTTTATTTGTCAATTTCTTCAGATGTACTTGCCATACAAAGGAATTGAAATTACGTTTCACACTGTCCCATGCGTAGACATAGACAACAATAAAGTGCAGATGCACAACATTTAGGTACATACAGGATGTAACAAGACAGGACCTACACATAACATATAATAAAGTGTTCCACAGTGCACCCTGGAAAGTAGTGTACTTGTCTACTTGACGTAGTCCCAGGTTGTGGTTGGTAAGTGTTTTTGTTTTAATGCAGCATAAGACTGTAGCAGCAGTAATAGTAATATAAATAATATAAATAGTGCTAAAGAAAATACTAAAAATATATAGCAGCAGGTGTGTGCAATTGTAATGCAGAGGTAGTCGTTTCCAGTCAGGAATGTGGAGAGTGTTTCCTTGTTGTGGAGTGTGTGTGTATGTGTGGGGGGGGGGAGGGTCCAGTCTGTCTTCCTATACTTCCTATCCTTAAATGTTGTTAATTAATGATAAAACCACTGCCTTAATGAATTTAATGTTAATTTTGATTTTTCTCTTTCTTATTCCAGATGGTTGGAGTAACACTCAGTGTACTTCCAGCAATCCTTTCATCTGCTCTAAGAATGCATTTGGTTGTTAACATTTATGTTAAGCATATGAGGCCTGTGGGTGGACCACATGGTATTTATTCTGTTTAAAAACATAAACTCTGTTGTATGTGTTAGTGAATGGCAGATGTTTTTTGTAAATGTATTCTTCATAGTCTTAAATAATGAAGTGCTAGGAAATTTTGTTGGTGAGTGTAACAATTTCTTTTCTATAATAAAGACAATGTGTAATTTCCTTTGTTGTACCTTTTTTGTAAGTCTTCTGAAGCTAAAGATTTCTTCATGACTACAAATAATACCAATACCAAATACTGAAGGGACAGTTCACCCCCAAATATTAGATTTATGCACATCTAAGTGCAAAAACCATGGAGGAACACAAGAGCCACGCACATCGAAATAAAGAATCCTGTGGTTAAATAATGAATTGTACAATAAATTATGCATTTGTAAAGTCTTGTACAAATTAATTTTTAAAAATTATTTTATTTATTCAAACATTACCAAAGTAATTTATTATTTAATAATTTAAATTGAAATAAAAATATTTTTAAATCTATTTTTCAAAATGAATTATTAATTCATCAATAAATTTTTGAAAATGACATTTCACCAAAAAATGAATTAAATTCTCAATGTAAACCATATTTAAAAAAAACATTCCAAAATTCCAAAATTAAAAAACAGATTTTCAAAATCGTTTTTAAAACATATTTTAAAACAGAGAAACAGGTAAGTGGTTTCAAAAACCAAAGATTTATTTCTGACGCGTAAAATGGCAATTCCACTCCTCATTTTAAAATCCATTTCCCTTTCCTGTTAGCACACGGATTAGCTATTTTATTAGCTATTGGATTAACTAATTGGATTAGCTATTTCATTTTCAAAATCCCGAAGCAATGCAAATTATCCACGCGGCTCAATGTAAGGAGCTCTCTGATATATTGGACAGACACAGGCTGACTGCCTGGATTTTTCTACACTGGTGTTTGTGCTCATAGCTTTGCCCTACTAAGAAGCATGTGTGCTTGTCTAAAGGCCGTTCAGCCTCAGGAGTTACACTCTTCCTGACGTTTTGTCACTCATCCAAGTGGATGAGTGACGAAACGTTTCTCCCACTGAAAACGCTATGTCCAGATGAACAGAATCAACCTTTGGAGGTCCCTTTTCAATGATTCAATGCAGATAGGTCTATTAACACAGTGAGTGAAAAAGGTGACTGAAAAGGAAAAACTCAATGCATCATGGGAGTCCCCCAGCAGCCTATGCCTATTGCAGCATAACTAAGGCAGGATTCAAGGGCACCTGTTCCAGCCCTAACTATATGCTTTAGGAAAATGGAAAGTTTGAAGCCTAATCTTAAAAGTAAAGATAGTGTCTGTCTCCCAAATCCAAACTGGAAGCTGGTTCCATAGAAGAGGGGCCTGAAAACTGAAGGCTCTCTCTCCCATTCTACTTTTAAATACTGTAGGAACAACAAGAAAGCTTGCAGTGCAAGAGCGAAGTGCTCTAATGGGGTGATATGGTACTACAAGGTCACTAAGATAAGATGGGGCCTGATTATTTAAGACCTTTAAGACCTCTTGTAAAGATGGTGGTATTGGTGCCCCTCAAGGATGTGTCCTCTCACCACTACTGTTCTCCCTCTACACTAATGACTGCACCTCCAAGAACTCAGCTGTAAAACTCCTAAAGTTTGCAGATGACACCACCGTCATTGGCCTCATTCAGGATGGTGATGAGTCTGCATACCGGCAGGAAGTTGAGCGGCTGGTACTCTGGTGCAGTCAGCACAATCTGGAGCTGAACACTCTTAAAACTGTAGAGATGACAGTGGACTTCAGGAGACATCCTCAACTCTGCCCCCTCATCATATCAGACAGCCCTGTGTCGACTGTGGAGATCTTCAAGTTCCTGGGTACCACCATCTCCCAGGACCTGAAGTGGGAGACCAACATCAACTCCATCCTCAAAAAGACCCAGCAGAGGATGTACTTCCTGAGACAACTGGGGAAGTACAGTCTTCCACAGGAGCTGCTGATCCAGTTCTACACTGCAGTCATTGAGTCTGTCCTGTGCTCCTCCATCACAGTCTGGTATGGTGCAGCCACTAAACAGGACAGGTGCAGACTGCAGCGGACTGTACGGGCAGCAGAAAGGATCATCGGCGCCCCCTGCCCTCCATCCAGGATCTGTACCTCTCAAGAACCAGGAAACGGGCAGGAAAATCATCACAGACCCCTCACACCCTGGACACAGACTTTTTGATCTGTTGCCCTCTGGCAGACGGTACAGAAGCCTGCAGACCAGGACCACCCGACACAGGAACAGTTTCTTTCCCCTCGCCATCTCCCTTCTAAACAGTTGAACTGTCACACTGCTCCCACTGCCAGACTGCAACTGCACCTTATGTACATTCTGTGGTATTCATTCCACCTCATTTCATTTCTGTATTTTATGTATATACGTTTAGATTAGTTATTTATAGTTGGTTTACACAGCTTTGTGTATGTATGTGTATGCATGTGTAATGTATATATAGATACGTGTGTGTGTGTGTGTGTGTGTGTGTGTGTGTGATTTACATTGCTGTGCTCGAGAGCCACCATCTACCGGAACCAAATTCCTTGTATTTGTCTGCACATATACTTGGCAAATAAACACGATTCTGATTCTGATTCTGATTCTGACACAGTAGAGCAGCGGCTCCTCACATTGCTGGAACACCCTTCTATTCCAATGTTTTGAATGTTTTTAATACTGATTCTGAGTCTGACTCTGCCCGCTTTACGCGTGTGGCATATAATCATACAGAACTTTTGAGCTTAAGGGACAGTTCGAATACAACAACAACAATAGACCACATACTCAGAGGTATGTTAGGAAGACTGCAGCTGCTACGGTCTTGGAGGAGCAGAGTGCAGCAGATAATGGGCAAGAGGAAGCGCTGTGAGCGGAGGCAGAAGAGGGGAAAGCGCGGTGGTGTGCTGGAGAGGCTAAAGGCTAATGCTAGCAGACCACCGATTCCGTCACTGTTCCTGGCCAATGTCTGACCTTCTACGAATGAGAATGAGTGTTTCAGAGGAGATGAGGAACGGTTCCATACTCTGTCTCACAGAAACATGGCTTAAAGACAACATGCCGGACTCAGCCTTCCAGATCTATGGCTGGCAGCTCTTCCGGGCCGACCGCAATATGCTATCGTCTACATAAACAAAGGTTGGTGCACGATCTGTGTGGTGATAAACAGCCACTGTTACGAGGATGTGGAACTTATGACTGTGAAATGTCACCCATTCCATTCACCTTGTCAATTTTTGGTGATGTTTGTCATTGCAGCCTATATAGCACCGCATGCTAATGCTAACAACGCATTGAAGGAGCTACACAACAACATCAGCTTGCTTCAGAACAAGCACCCGGAAGCTTTTTACGTAGTGGCTGGGGATTTTAGCCATGTAAACCTGACAGATATGTTGCCAAGGTTTTACCAGCATGTCAACACACCGACACGGGGAAATAACACGCTGGACCGTGTTTACACCAATATGCGAGACGCATACAGAGCAGTACCCCACACCCATGTTGGGGTTCAGAGATTCTTTTATTGCTGCCATATAATCTGCTTTATGATAAATGCATTAATAACATGTTTTACAGTATTATTTTATCAGTAATATTTCTTACAGGGTTCATATTGCATCGAATATGTTTGTCATCACATTCATTCTATTCACAGGTAGAGTTCATTTTATACACATTGCATATCTATGTTGATTTAGAGTTGATGTTCCATCCAAGAGGGTTTTAAGCTTCACTGGTGAGAGTGTTCAGGTGATACATGTTGAGGGAAGATAAGAACATAGCAGGTTAATTGCATGCATGCTTACAATACACATTAAATCTAGCAGCAGGCCTGAGCGAAGGCCTAAGTGTCTTCTGCTTCTTTTTGAGACCTGCACCAATTCTGTCTACTTAGTGATACCCTGTCCAGTATCACTGGACAGGGTGATTCTAATATAAGAGTTATTTTAATCCAACCAGAAACAGAGTAATAAATAAAGCTGTGAGCCTCCTCCTGAGTGCAGAGAATTTGCAGAATTTTTGAGTATCTCTTGTCAAAGAAAAAGGGAAAAGAGATTCTGTGTATTGAATGGGCGAGGCAGACCCTGAAGTTTTTAGATTAGATCAGAGAGAACAAATGTGGCCGAAGGTTGGATCTGATATGAGGCGAACAGAGGACCGGTCTAAAAAGATTAAAAAAGTAAGCACAAACCTGTTCAATAAGCAAATTTGTGCAAATTGGCTGAATTCTAAATTATCTGTTCGCTGAGTAGATGATCTTAACTATTAAATTGGCGCAGTAGGGGTAAAACTGAATTCTCGAGAATAAAGTAAAACGTCGAAGTAATGAATGAGTAACTTGGAAGTAATGAGAAGCTTTGAAGCAAGGATAATGAAACTTTGAGAAACAGACAGTACTGAGTTAAAAGGTTATATGGTATTTCATGGTAAAAGAGAAAAAGAGACCAATGCATGTTTAAGAATAAGAGAATATAAAAGTTTATTGGTCAGTTTATGGTTCAATAAGTGTTAGTCACGGAGTTGAAGAACTCCCCTCTTAGTAAAGACGTTTACTAAGATTTTACTCAGGTGGCATTGCTGAGAGTTGTGGCCTCAGAAATAGCTATGATCAGAGGATCATTTTGAGATACACTTATTTGTGAGTAAAAAGAGTAATTTCGGACGAGGAAGTCCGACAGAAAACACCTGGTGCTGTCAGGATGTTTAAGTGACACAGAAGTTCAGAAAATCGAGTCAGAAATGGTTTTGTGGCTCTTGGTAAACTGATTTTGAAGGAAGATCAGTGTTTATTGTGCTGAAGTAACAGATCCGGCACGGTCTGACGGGAAGAATCAGCTGTACAATTCTGAGTGTGCAGCGTTGTTGATATTAACAGATCCGGCGTGGTCTGAGGAAAAGAAATAAATCGGTGAATGGTTGATATACTTACATGAATTTTGGTGGATCTGCTGAGGTCCAGAAGAATAATCAATGCGGACTGTGTTGGTTTGAATGTTGGTAAAGGATCCAGGAAGAATTGCCCTGGGTCTGTGTCTGTGTGTGTGTGTTGTTCAGTGACAACATGCGCAGTTAAAATTGGGCTCTGTTCCTTCCTCTTTTTAGTTTCAAAACACAAAGGCTGTTGGATTAAGAATTACTGTGTGAGGAACGGCTTCACTTTTGATTAGGGAAATAATATGCTTACTTTTGGGTCTATGAAGATCTCGTAACATTCCGGTGGAGATGCCGGGGTAAAAAGAGTGAGCTCGGACGAGGGAGTCCGAGAAAAGGACACCTGGAGTTGAGCAAGGTGTTTAACTGACTCAGGATTTCAGAGAATCGAGTCAGCTGTGATCTTGAGTTCTAATGGTAAGTTGATTTTAAAGGAAAATCAATGTTTACCATGTTGAAGTAATTCTGATGATATTACTAGATGTGCTGTGATACAAGTGAAGAATAAGTTGTGTAAACCTGGACACACAATTGTGTTGAGATTGATGGATCGGCTGCGGTTGATCTGATAAGTTAATACTGGGTGCACTGAGACAAGAAACTGGGTGTAAATCTTCACTGGCTGCAGTGGTGTACATGTGCTGAAGATTACTGGACCCAGCGAGGTCCATTTGATGAAGTTCTTGGGCAGATAAATGACAGAAACAGTTTCTGAATTTTGAGGAGAATTCTGAAGCACTGAGGTTGAATTTTCTCTGTGCTTGGTGCGCTGTGTGAACTTATATCAGAGTTATAAGTCCAAAGGTTATGACCTGGAGGTCATTCATTGTGTTTAAAGAAGAAAAGGATATTTAATGTCATATTTTGTGTAAATTGAGGAAAACTCACGAGATATGTTCACTTTTTTTCGTTTGAAGGGACACAGACTTTAACACACACACACAGTTCTTAGGTGTGAGTTACTTACTCTTTTAATTTTAAACTGCGACACATGTGTTCATTGAACTAGAATTTCAGCAGTGGATGAGACAGGATTTAGATTAGGGCTAGTTAAAGATAAAGATGACCTTTATTAGTCCCACAGGTGGGAAATTTGTTTTGGTTACAGCAAAAGTGCAAAGTTATGCAGCAAAAATTAGAAAACACTGGAATGCAATAAAATAAAGTAGAATAGAATGATATATACAATAGAATAAAATAGAATACCAACACTTTATACAACTGAGTAAGAAAATACAAAATACAACTTTGTCAAAGAAAGAATTGCACATATAGCAGTCTTATTGCACGTATGAGGGTTCTGGTAAAGTACTAGTTCTGGTAAAGTAAAAGATTATGTTCAAAGTTTTATGCCCTGGAGGCCAAGAGTCGTGTGTAGAGAAGAACATGACTTAGAAACGGACATTTAAGGTCACATTTCATCTAAGATGGGGAGAATTGTCCCATATGTGTTTATTTCTCTTCTCTTTTAAGAGGACAGACGGAGTTACTGAGTGTTGTCTACTTCTTCTTTCTGAGTCTCAAAAGTATGTTTGATAAAATACTCTTAGGAAAGCGTATTTCGAGTGATTCTAAGTGTGCGAATGTTGTGAGTACTCGATTTGAATGATTCTGTGTGATTTGTACAAAATAATAAATAAGTAATAATAACTCATAGGAGAGTGTGTGAACAGAGGAAGTCTGAGAGAAAAGTGTGTGCGTGGAATAAGGGTGTATTGTTTTTAGATCAAGATTTAGTAGAACTAAAGAGGGTTTGTAGATTGTAAATACAGAAAATAAGAGGTTGATTAGCCTGTAAAAAAATAAATAAAAAATAAAAAATGGTCACACTGCAGATGATAAGAACCATGCTATTTTAAAAAAACAAAAAAACAAAACAGCAACAAAAAGTAAAAAGTGAGCATTTTACATCTGATTTATTTCAAAAACAGGGATCCACAATGAGATTTTGAGCAGTACAATAAAAGTATAGACTCTCTGTTGGAGAGTGGGCAAGCCATTTTCATCTCGACAAATTTTGGATGAAACAAAGAAAATTTCCAGAGCCAGTGTGTCCCCTCCCCTCATAGCACCCTTGACCACTTGGTCCCCATATCAGGCGAGTATGGAAGGCTGGATAGCCCATGACGGGTAAGATCCCACCTCGAAACCCTGGGACAACCTAAGGCAAGCACAGTCACGATTACTCGGCCTAAGTCCCTGTGAGCTCAGACTCACTGGTGAGATGAAGTGAAGAAGACAGGACTTTAAGGGTAAAGCCGCTGGGCTGAGGCGGAGGGGGAAATGTCATTAACAATGACCAGTGATGATCTAAAGAGAGAAAACACTCCCTCTCTTTCTGGTTGAATTGTTCACAGCGCCATGTCTCCATAAACCTGACAAGTGGGCCCTAACTTCTGGCTGAGGACAAGGAATGCTGTTATTTAAGGTGGGAAATCAAAATTTGGGTTAGCAAATTTGGGAAAGAGAAAACTGACTGTTTAAATGGAAAATTGTGAAGGAGTCTGAAAAAACCACAAAAAGAAACATATACACAATCACACACACAAATAGAAAATGCATTAACCTTAGAATACAAAAGAGCTCATGAAGATCAGATAGAATGTTGAGCATATGAGTCTGTTTATCATCTTGTCCAACTCGCTTAGTGTGTCGTAGTTTTTAGAAAAGAAACTTAGAATTCAGTGATGATGGTGTGCAAGTTGTGTGGCGTTTAACGAGATTTTCTGTGTATTGAGCAGGTGAAATTATGTTAAGTTGACCTGAGAGTGTCAGGACCCTGAAGAACTTGTGGCAAAATGTTCTGTGTTTAAGATCGTTGAGGTTGTTGTTGTAGTGATGGGTTACTTCTATCGGTTAGATTTGTGTTGTTTTCTTATTTTAATAGAGGGAGTTTTTATGGACGTGTCTAGAATTGGGCCCATTATTTTTGTAACAGTGCACTTAGAGAAAACCTGTCAGGTGATTTTGTTTTGCACTTTGATGAGCAAATAATCAGCTCTCTTTTTTTCTCATTTTTGTTCTAAGCAGGCCTGCAACAGTGAATAACAGCGCTGAAAATTCCTGGGAGAACAAACATAAGGTGACCTTTTCCAGATTACAATGGGCGGAGGAGAAGGCTAAGTCTCTGTCTAAAAGGATTGCCGCGAGCCAATCCCGTTCAAAAGCAGAAAGAACTATTTTCCTAAAAAAAACAAAATAAAACAAATGAATGAGCTCATGTTGCTGAGAGTGAAGACTATGATTATTTGCGAGGGAGTCTCCACTATCAGCAATACCTGGTGTGAATGCGTGTGAATGGATGTGTGTAAATGGACGGTGACTGGACGGACGAGGACCAACTGGACACTGAGATAAAGACTGGACTAAGGTTAAACACAGGACTGATAACTGTTCTGTTTTAAGTTTCCTTTCTTATAACACAGATTGGATCATAAGTGAGGCTAACATACAGGTTTTGTTTCTAGGAAGTTCCAAGGATGCAGGCTGTCGATGGAGCCAAGAAAAGATTTGACATGATGATTAAATTGATTTCATTCCTTAAACACAGGTTTGCAGGGCCGGAGCAGATATACCTGAGAGGAGGATGGTTGAGGTGTGAAATGATATGACTAACCTTTTTCTTTAATTTCCTAAGCTCGAGTGAAGGATTTTGAGTTTGTAACACATAAGATGTGTTACAAAAGGGGGGATTTAAAGGATTTAAGGTTTAATTTGAAATGGGTTTTAGGATTACTTGATGACGTTTGGGGTTTTTGATAATTTAGATATGGTAAAACGGAGGCAGAAATTGTTATTTTCATGTTCTTTTTGATTTCTAGAATAAGAGGTTATAATTTAGGCTTACACATACAGATATGTCAAAGGAAAATCGTGTATATGTGATCAGCTACATGAAATGTATTCTTTTAGGATCACTAAGCAAATGTCTACGTGACTTTTCACCTAATAACTTTTGTGATGATAAACTTATTTACCAACTAGCAGCTTCCTCTTTTCTAGAACATACAGACTTAGAAAAGGGGAACCTCAGCTACGGTGTGATTTAAAGAAATCCCCTGTCAAGATATTACATAGATTTATTTCTAGGGTCTATTTCTAGACCGAACGGAACCAACCAGAGAAAGGAGAAGAACAGAGCACAAAGACACCTAGTTGTTTACATTGCAAAGAAGATCAAAAGCTTGTTAGACATAGGTTATAATGGGAGCATAAAAGTGATGAGAGGGACTTTACATAACATAAAAATCCTGCAACAATTCGTAAATTGCCCAAACACAGTGTTCAGACCGGATATGCGCTACCCGTTAAAGGGGGCGAAGAAATCAGGCCTACGTTTTAAAGATGAAATGGGTTAACTCGATAGAGGATGTTTCCAAAGGTTGAGAAAATACTGTAGGACCTTTTACCAGGAGAAAGCTAATTGTATCTTTTACACTTTACAGTGTGCACTGAGGGAAGTCAGGAATAGTTTAAACTAGGATTGAAGAAAAAATTAAACTGGGTGAAAAGGGGGTGTAGCAAGTAGATTTAGGGCAGCTCACAGCCCGGCGTAAACGCAAGGTGCTGTCACACAGCTTAAGTTATTTGCCGGAGGTTTCTTCCTGTTAAAAAGGGAGTTTTTCCTTCCCACTGTTGCCAAAGTGCTTGCTCAATAGGGGATCACATGATTGTTGGGTTTTTCTCTGTATCTGTGAAGTGCCTTGAGGCAACTTTTGTTGTGATTTGGCGCTATATAAATAAAATTCAATTGGATTGTATTGAAGTAAACTTAAATGTGATAAATTAGGAATTAGCTCATTTCTCAAGTGAGAAATGAAAAAGGGGGACTGTTAGGAATAAAAGAAATATTTTTAATGTGTATCTGCTCATTATCTTGTTTTATGTATTTTAATAATGAAGGCTTGTAGAGCAAGGCCACCTTTGACTCACAAACAAGTGCTCAGCCGGACTGAAAAACAGGAAGTTTTAGTGCACAAGGCATATTAATAAATCAAGACACAGAAAAGAGGAATTTTCCATATAAGCAATGTTTGAGACTGTGTGGCGTGTAAAGTACCGAAATAACACCATATAAGTCACAGCTGATGATTCTAATGTTAGAGAGCTCTTGCAACTGGCGTCTGAGCTGTGCAGAGGTCTCTCTCTTCCGGAAGATGATTGAATAAAGAAAGACAGGTACTTATGTATGTCAGCATAAGGTTGAGTCCAACAGAAGCAAGGCACCCTACATGCACACAGCATGCAGCAGGGGTTGCCAAAATAATACAGAGAACAGCACATGTAGTGAGAGAACACCCACTAAAAGTTTTGACTACACACAGTGTGGTGGCATATGTGAACTCGCAAGCGTTCACTATGACAACATTAGCACAACAGAGACTGAGTAAAGTTTTAGATGCTCCAAATCTGACATTTACACATGAAGGAATCAATATGGCAGATTTAATGGGATCAGGAGAACCTCATGATTGTGCTAAGAAAGCAGAAGTTGAAGGGAAAGTCAGGGAAGATTTAAAAGCAGAACCTATTCCTGGAGCTGAGGATTGGTTCACAGATGGCTGCTGTCATCGTGATGAAGAAGGATCGAAAGCAGGCTATGCTATAGTCTGCAAACAAGGAACTGAATTTGAGCCCACGTGGAACTCCAGCGGTGGAAGGAGCCACGCTGGACGGGTCCTTACGAGGTCATTGCCAGAACAACTACAGTAGTTCAACTAAAAGGGAAAGGCGATACCTGGTATCATTGGTCGCAGTGTGCGCTAGCACATGAGAGTTTGGTAGAGGAAAACTCCTCTACACCCAACACAGGTGGTAACTAGGGATGGGTATCGAAAACCGGTTCTTGTTGTTTGCCATTTTTGCAAACGATTCCCTTATCGATTCCAGTCGCCCCGAATGACATCACCACGTTGCGGAGCGTCGGAGCGTACCTGGCAGGAAACACGGCGCCTAAGTGGCTCAAACGCTCAAAAGTTTGGTTATACTTTACCAGAACGGATGACAACAGGGCAACTTGCAATACTTGCAAAGTAGATATTTCATTTAAGGGAGGAAACACTACGAATATGCAAAAGCATTTGCTCACAAAACACGCGATGAACTTAAATGAATGTCGTGTTTTTAATTCCGCCCGAGTCGTGAATCTCAACCCACCAGCAGCGGTTTGCACGTCCTCTCTCTCGCACGCGGCAGGTAAATAATCAACTAACAGTGCATATTATGTTAGCGCGATCTGCTTTATTACAAAACCTGCCATTACTGTGCATTTAGGTGACCGTGATGAGAGAGACAGACAGAGTCTGGCTGGCGCTCGCTGGCAGTTGTCACTGCAGTCCACCGGTAGCGTCTCTTTTCAGGCCCGAATGTCACCGAGCAGTGACTAAGTTTGTGGTAAAGCCTTGCAGCCATTTGCCACAGCAGATGGTAAGTGAATGTGTTTAATTGTAGGCAGGGACATTACTGAATATTCTTGTGTAATTGCTACAGAATAATTTATGTTATACTTTGTTATTGCTACAGAAGAATATTTATTTTATTATTTTACATTTACAATTTTCCCCGGGGACCCTATGACACCCCATTGAAGAGCCATAGGCTGGATCTCTTAAGATCTCACTGTTGGGTTTATAAGGCCATGTTACTCCTAAATTTCTATCTTGTTCAAAGAGAAGATAAAAAACAAAATTCTAAGCTAATCGACCTTAGTGTTCTCCTTTTTAAAAATAAGAATCGATAAGAGAATCGATAAAGAATCGAATCGTTAAACAGAATCGAAAATGGAATCGGAATCGTTAAAATCTTATCAATACCCATCCCTAGTGGTAACGAGCAGAGGCAGAATAAATCCTCTCACCTGTGCAACGGGCCAACCAGTAGTCCACCTGGGAGGCCGAAGAAAGAAGAAGAGCAGCGCAGAAGGTCGCCACGCCAGCAAAAAGGAGCGGTGACCAGTTGAGAACTCCAAAAAAGCAGGGGAGTTTCATTCCAGAACACAAAGTTTATACAACATGATGCAAACACACGAGTCAGAGACACGTAATGAGTAAAACTGATTAGAATGTTCCTTACAACTACATGTCTATTGTATGCAATGATATTAACTATGGCTGTGTTGCTTATTGTCTATATTTTGCAGGGCACTCCGGACCCCTTGTCTGAACACGGAGGCCAGTCCAGCACAGCACTTCCTGAGACTGTAGTTGCTAAAACAGGATCGGTAAAAAGACAAAAGCGCGAGGTGTCAGGTAAAGGTGATGAGTGTCTCAGCATGAATAATGGCATAGAGTTGAATTATGTTCAAAGGTCTACCAGCGCATTCACGTTTGATTTGTGTGACGTCATTAAGTGTACAGGAGCTAGTAGTAGCTGGAGAGCGTATGATGTATGGGTCTGCAATCACCCCATGATATGCTTCCGTAAGGCTGTTTGGGGCCCCTCATGGGGCAAACACGTTTACACACGTAAGAGACATATTTTGGCCAAAAGAGGGACCCAGGGTACACATGCTTATGATCCTCGCCTGAACTCACCGACTTGGATAGACTCCATAGGAGTGCCCAGGGAGTTCAGACAGTACAAGCTGGTAAATCCGGTAGCTGCAGGATTTGAAAGTATATTCCTTTGGGTAACACCTAATAAGAATGTTGATCGCATTAACTATGTTCATTATAACTTGCTGAGACTCTCTAACCTAACCAGGGACGCCATGGTGGGGTTTATAGAACAATTGGGTCCGAGTTCGCCGATGGGCGTGCAGAATCGAATGGCCTTTGACATGTTGTTGGCAGAGAAGGGAGGCGTGTGCGCCATGTTCGGAGACATGTGCTGCACCTTTATTCCCAATAATACTGCCCCAGATGGCTCAGTAACCCGAGATCTGGAGGGCCTGAAAACTTTGTCTAAAACCATGCATGAGCACTCAGGTATTGAAAACCCGCTGGAGTCCTGGAGGACATCCGTGTTTGGACAATGGAAAGGTGTGGCTATGTCAGCGATGTTTTCCTTGGCTGTACTGTTGGGAATACTGGTCATCGTTGGTTGTTGTATCATTCCTTGTTCAGAGGATTGTTGGTAAAGGTAATGGCGAGGGTTGCGAACCCTGGCTGGGTTGAGGTCATCTACCAGATGAACTTAGAACCCATAGAGTGGGGCAGGGAGTGATACAACACGAAATGTGGTGACATTCCTTGTTAGAATGTCAAAAGAGGGAATGTTGGGGTTCAGAGATTCTTTTATTGCTGCCATATAATCTGCTTTATGATAAATGCATTAATAACATGTTTTACAGTATTATTTTATCAGTAATATTTCTTACAGGGTTCATATTGCATCGAATATGTTTGTCATCACATTCATTCTATTCACAGGTAGAGTTCATTTTATACACATTGCATATCTATGTTGATTTAGAGTTGATGTTCCATCCAAGAGGGTTTTAAGCTTCACTGGTGAGAGTGTTCAGGTGATACATGTTGAGGGAAGATGAGAACATAGCAGGTTAATTGCATGCATGCTTACAATACACATTAAATCTAGCAGCAGGCCTGAGCGAAGGCCTAAGTGTCTTCTGCTTCTTTTTGAGACCTGCGCCAATTCTGTCTACTTAGTGATTGATGACGAGGGTCAATTATTAGCCCTTAGAGACCCTGAAGCTTGAAGTTTATTACCTTAAAAGGCAAGTGTTATAGAAAAGAGAAGTTACATGTCTCTTTATAGTTATTAGAGATGTACAAGATGTACCCTTGTCTGTAAACAATAACTGTACACAATGTATTTTTGACCTGTATTGACGTGTATGTGGAGGCGTGATCCTCACTGCTATAAAACTCGCATCCATTGTATTTTTGTCAGAGGAAGACATATGCTGATGTTTCCTCTCCGGTGTTAATAAACTCATCGTTTGATTGCACTTTTCTGGACCCTCCGTCGTTTGTTGTTCTGGTCTCCAGTTGATCGATCTTGCTTCACCCACCTCGGCCTCTCCGACCACATCTGCATTATGCTGGTCCCCGCCTACCATCCCCCACTACGATGCTCCAAACCCACACAGAAAACCATCACTGTGTGGACGGAGACTCTGTACTGCAGGACTGGTTTGAATGCACAGACTGGCAGGTCTTCAGTGATGCTGCTGTGTATAAGGAGAAGCTGGATTTGGAGGAGTATACATCTGCTGTCCTTGGCTACATCAGTAAGTGTGCGGAGGATGTTACCACCACCAAGTCTGTGATGTGCTATCCAAACCAGAAACCCTGGCTGAATGCAGAATCCAGGGACGCCGGCTTCAGGTCTGGTGATGCACAGAAACTCAGGAGGGCCACATACGCACGGAAGAGATTCAGGGACATTTTTCTTCCCAGGATCCACGCAGTATGTGGAGGGGTATCAAGTGCATCACTGACTACAAAACCAGGGATACACAATGCCCCAGGGACCCTTCTCTGCCTGAGGCTGTCAACGGGTTCTACGCCAGCTTTGAGGACCTTAACGCGCCCCCCCCCCATCAGACTCTCCCCACCACCAGATGAAGAAACCCTCAGTGTGACAGCAGCTGAAGTGAAGAGGACCCTCAAGAGGAAAAGCTGCCGGCCCAGATAACATCACCGGGCGGGTTTTGAGGAACTACGCTGATCAGCTCTCTGTAGTCCTGACACACATTTTTAACTCCTCCCTCATCCAGCAGCTGTCCCCACCTGTATGAAGACCGCCACCATCATCCCAGTCCCCAAGAGCTCTGCTGTGACAGGTCTAAATGGCTATCGGCCAGTAGCGCTCATGTCGATCGTCACGAAATGCTTTGAGAGGCTGATTATGGCCCACATCAAAGCCACCATCAGCTTCACTTTAGACCCACACCAGTATGCCTACCGAAAGAATCAATCCACAGAAGATGCCATCTCTTCTGTGGTTCACACCACCCTCACCCACCTGGAGCAGAAGAATTCCTACGTCCGTTTGCTCTTTGTGGACTTCTCATCTGCTTTCAACACAATGATCCCACAGACACTTGTTGATAAATTACTGACTCTGGGACTGAGCTCCTCTCTTTGTAACTGGGTTCTGGACTTCCTGATCGCAGTCTGTGAGGATCCACAATGTCTCCTCATCTTCCATAGTCCTCAGCACCGGCTCCCCTCAGGGCTGTGTGTCCCCTCCTGTTCACGCTGCTTACATATGACTGCTCACCCAACCATCCAGGCTGTCATATTGTGAAGTTTGCGGATGACACAGCTGTGGTTGGTAGCATCACAAACAATCGGCTACAGGAAGGAGGTGGAACAGTTAGAGGACTGGTGCAGGAAAAACTCTGCTTAAATGAGAAGAAGACAAAGGAGATGATTGTGGACTTCAGGAGGGGGAGACACACACACACACACCCCTGCATGTCGGAGGATCTGCAGTCGAAGTAGTACCCAGCTACAAGTACCTGGGTATGTACCTAGATAGCAACCTCACCTGGAAAAACAACACTTCCAGTCTGATCAGAAAGGCTCACCAGAGGCTCTACTTCCTGAGGAGGTTGAGGCGTGCAGGAATGGAGAGCTCAGTCCTCATCTCCTTTTACAGATGTGCGGTGGAGAGTGTTCTGTGCTGTGGCATCAACGTGTGGTACGGAAACTGTACTGTGGCAGAGAGGAAAGCTCTACAGAGGGTGGTGAAGGCTGCACAGAGAGTTGTCAGAGGCAGCCTCCCAACCGTCACAGACATATACATCTCCAGATGCAGGAAGAGGGCCACCTGTATCATGACCCAGCACACACAGTCTTTGTCCCGCTCCCCTCAGGCAGGAGGGTGAGGAGCATTAAATGTAAAACCACCAGACTGAGAAACAGCTTCATTCCAGAAGCTGTGAGACTTCTCACTGCATAAATGGACAAGAACTGCTATTGTAGCATCTTAATCACTACTGACACTTTCTGACACCGTCACTTTATCAATGATGGTCATCATGCCCTTTGCTGCTAAAATATTTATTTAGTCCTATAGTTATACCTACACTCTATATCCATACTCCATACTAGTACTCAGGTAGTTGCACTCTATCATATTATCGTATTATTTATCGTATTGTTTAATTACTTGTTATTCTGTTTGTAAAAAAACAACAACAAACAAAACAAAACAAAAAAACAACTATTTATTTATTAATAATAAAATTCTGTTTCTTCATTATTTTGTTTCTTTGCGCTCCAGGACCGTATGTACATAATTTCGCTCCACCTCATGTTAACATGTGATACGAATGACAATAAAGCTCCTTGAATCCTTGAACCTTGCATGTGAGGAGCAGGATTTTGAATTCTGGATTTAACAGGGAGCCAATGAAGGGAAGCCAATACAGGAGAAATATGATCTCTTTCTAGTCCCCGTCAGGACTCTTGCTGCAGCATTATGGATTAACTGAAGGCTTTTCAGGGAGTTTTTAGGACTTCCTGATAATAATGAATTACAGTAGTCCAGTCTGGAAGTAATAAATGCATGAACTAGTTTTTCAGCATCACTCTGAGACAGGATATTTCTAATTTTAGAGATGTTGCGCAAATGAAAGAAGGCAGTCTTACATATTTGTTTAAGCACTGAACCCTGTGGAACTCCATAATTGACCTCAGTATATGAAGAAGACTGTATTTACAAGAACAAATTTGAGTCTATCAGATAGATATGATGCAAACCACTGGAGCGCAGTACCTGTAATACCTACAGCATGTTACTCTAAGGATATTATGGTCGACAGTATTGAACACTGCACTGAGGTCTAGCAGGACAAGCACATAGAAGAGTCTACTGTCAGAGGCCATAAGAAGATCATTTGTAACCTTCACTAAAGCTGTTTCTGTGCTGTGATGGGCTCTGAAACCAGACTGAAACTCTTCAAATAAGCCATTCCTCTGCAGATGATCTGTTAGCTGTTTGACAACTAATCTTTCAAGAATGTTTGATATGAAAGGAAGGTTGGAGATTGGCCTATAATTAGCTAAGACAGCTGGGTCTAGAGATGGCTTTTTAAGTAAAGGTTTAACTACTGCCAGCTTGAAGGCTTGTGGGTGGGGGCCACTAGAGGCTATAAGAGCTTTAGTAACCCTCCACCAGTTTGAGATTTGCTGCGACCCTCTTCATGAATGTCTTCCCATCCGGATGGTTTGTGCTCTTAAAGTGTTGAATTGTATGGAATAAAATAATTGTTGATTGAGCATTTATACACCGAGTATTGTCCTTCCTTCAGCCCAAAGATCGAAAGAATTGGGAAGATTTAACAATTTGGTGCCGTGACCCGGATCTTTGGTGTGCAGAGGAAGGCAGATTTGGCCTGTGGTGAGATCGTGAGGCGAGGCGAACAGAGGACCGGTCCAAATATAAAAAGGTAAGCACAGTCTGTTGTATTATAAATACCAAATGTGCATATTCGGCTTTCCAAATTAATCTGTTCGCTTAGTTACACGTATTTACACATTAAATTTGTCGGTGTCTGGTTACTAACATCATAAGTTGGCGTGAGATACTAACATCATGAGTTGAGGCTGAATTCCAGTGTGTCATAGGAACTGCCTCTAGCAAGAAACTAATAACATACTACGTTGAGACTAGAGTTGCAGCCCACGTTACCTTCCACATTTAACTTTGTCTATGACTGGCTACTGTTGCAAGAAACGGGGAAAACTTCTAAGACGCGGCCAAAGTTTAGTATATGAAATGGAGGTGAAATAGAGGCTGGCTTGTGGTGCACTTGCATTTCAAAGGTGAGCTCAGAGGTTTCTGTGTGTGTTTCTGCGTGTGAGACGCGCTTTCTGTGTGTTACATTGTGTGAAATATGAACATGGTGACAGTGACGGTTAATGTGTGAAATGGAGGGCACTAAAGCGGAGACACATTTTAGGATCTAAGGTTGACGCCTAGTGGACCTGTGGAAATTAATTTTGCCCTGGGGTTGGCTCCCCCACCGTACTTTGGACGCAGGGTATGGACCAGCGGCGTCTGGAGGTCCAGGTTTATAACCTGAGAGCTGAGGCCCCTCAAACGATAACAGAATAACACTGAAACGGCCGTGTAATCACGGGTTTACATTTATTCTGGACTAGAACAAGACACATTTTGCGAAATCAAAGGTTGAGTTCTATCATAGGTAAAAAAGGTTGATTTACTCGCTTCAGTGGTTGAAATTGTTGATTGCTTTGTGCCTGTCTCCTGACGAGTGTGTAAAAATAAAAAATAGAAACAAAGGAAAAAGAAGAGAGTAAAGAGGGCAATTTGGAGCTACATAGAGATAGAAGGGCATAATTGGGTGTAATACTCTGTGGTGTAAAGAAAAAAAGAGGAGTCAAAGCAGTAAGAGGTGAGTAGTGGTGTGAAATATGTTGGGTTTTAAATCTGACGTGGAGAAAGGAGAAATAAAGTGAGAGTGGAGAATTATTGAGAAGCAGAGAGAGGAATGTGTTGTGAGACTGGCGTGCAGTTTGCGCTGTAAAGGTGGGCGTGTTGCCTGCTTGTCTATTTAACAGTGATGAAAATGAATAAATAAATCTCTTAATGTGTTAATACAGGTGGCTACAGATCTGGACCAACCGCCCACCACAAGCACAGCGGCTGAAGCAAAATTATAGTAATGGGAACCACACCCAGCAAGAATCAGCAGCTGTGGAACTGACAGCAGCGAGGAGAAAATTAGAGGAGAAACTAAAGCGTTGAGAGTACACATAATTGGGTTGGATTTTGGGCCAATGGACTTGTGGAGGTTGGGAAAGCGTCCGGAGCATCGCAACAAAAGGTGAAACAAAAACACACACAAGCAGAGAAATGTGAGAGAAAGGCACCTTTGAAGGAAACGTCTTGTTTGGAAAAAGAAAAAGCTAAGGCAGAGAGAAGCTTTGTTGGATCTGCAGCTTCACTGAACACACATAAAATTAACCAGCCAACAAACACACACACATGCAATGAAGAAGCAGCTTACACTCATGAACACGTGAAGATTTTCCAGCAAGCTTAAAGCAGCGAAAATTAACATACACCTGTTGTTAAATGATGAATTTTATCCATTACTAACAAATAAACTCTCTGGGTTGCAGGACAACAACTTAACTTCAAAAAGAAAGAGACTGGTATGACCAACCAGTGATGAAACAACAAATTTAGTGGTTAAGAGAGTCAAATTGTGAGATGTTTTCTGCTGATTGAACAACACAAGTGATTACTGAAGGAAGGAAAATTCTCTTTTGTGAGTTTAAACATGATCTTAAGGATTTAAACATGTACCTGTGTTGTCCTGTCAACTTGGTGGGCTATGAGTGATTATATCGTGAGAAAAAACAAAAAAAAGGGGGAGAGAAGGTTGACACAGGTCCTGGCCCGGTGTTTCTCCCCTCTCTGAATAACACAGCCAACACAACATCATTTTCCTGTTTGTCTGTTTTTGTTTTGTTTTTTGTTTTTTCTCTTTATGCTTGATTACAGGCTGCTTTGCTGGCCCTGGAAGCCGAGGCTGACCTGGACTCCTGCTCTCCCCTCTACCATCTTTGACTTGACCCTGACCAAACGCTGCAGCAGCAGCTGGACCCACAACAACAACCTGAAAATGTCAACAGTGCTGCACGAAAAGGATCTCATGCAGTGGAGATGGAGAGCATTAAACCTAAGGCCCATTTCACTACACGGGGGAAATTTCCAGACAGTTTCAGCTGACAGAGCTGTGACGAGACGCCCATTAAGCCTGGATGAAAAGTGAGGCCGAGCAAAAGATTGCTGACCTGGATAACTCTGCCTTAACACTGTGCAGGACAGTGATGGACCAACACGGATGATCGGGCAGCAAAAAGGGCATGCCAGGGACAGGAGGAGCAACTGAGGTCAAAAGGCACCTCAGAATGGACAAAACACAGAAGAAGATGCAGGTTTCACCTGCGGCGAACATGGACACTGGAGAAAGGACTGCCCCAATTGGGGTCAGAACCAGGATGGACAGAACTTTGAACAGCAGCAGCAATGGACACAAACAGACTGAAAAGGAGGAGGGCAGGACCACAGGGCACGCTTCAGGCCGTGGTTTACCCAAAACGCCAGAACAGGAAAGTGATGAACACACACACACACGTCTACACACACGCTGATTCAGCTTGAAGTGAAATACGAACATGAACACATGTGCACTCGTTGATCGAGTGAGAAATGACACACACACCTGAATCGAAATGCTGATTCACTGAGAAGTGATCCACACACAAATACACATGCACACGCTCGTGCAATGAAGAGTGATGCACACACACACACACACACACACACACACACACACACACACACACACACACACACACACACACACATGCTGATGCAATGAAGAATGCTTTGCTAACAAATGCTTATGCTGATACGCAAAATGCTGCACACAAACATCCAAATACAGAATCTGTTTCAAGAAGCCATTGATTGTTTATTTGTTAAATGCATTTTATGTCACCCAGAGGGCATTTATGTAGATGTAAGGAACAAGGTCTAAGATTGTCTGGTTATTAAAAAACAATCTCTGTGCATGATGTCTGTTTATGACTGTTTAAGGCCTTGACTGAATTGTTTACTGTGCTTGACACAGCCTGATGAGGAGCAGTGGTACAGAGTGAAAATGATGAACTAATGGTGTAAGTTTTATTTCGGAGCGCCACATTTTCTGTGATTGAGATTTAATTCAAGGAGGAACAAAAGGTGCTACGGTACCTGAGGTTCTCATTCCCACACAATATTGTCCCGGGAGGAAGCAAAACTTTCCTGTGAATTTCTGGTTGATTTTTGGGTTTTGCTTAGCACTAGGTTGATTTTATCAGTGAGGTTTTGGGTTGTTTTCTTTCTCTAAGAGAGAGAGAGATGGTTTTATGCTTGGACATGTCTGCAACGGGCCCTAGTATGTGTTATTATATTAGTATTTTACTGGTTACGTCTGTTTTTGCTTTTGTTACAGTGCACTGAGATAAGAGAATCTGAGAGGTGTGATCCACCGGTGGTGATATTTTGTGAGTTCATGATTTATTAATCAGCTCTTTAAATTTCAATCGTTAATCTTTCAGGCCTGGTTTAAAGTGCTATGAAATTTTCTTACTGAAAACAGTCACAAAGGGTGTTTCTCCATGATTATAATGGGCTTTGGAGAAATTCACTTATAGGGGACACTGATCACATGAGATAGTCCTGAGTCTAAAAGGATTGCAGCGAGTCAATCCAGTCCAAAAAACAAGGAATTGTTTTTCCTTTTAAAATGATGATGTCAACTTGATGGTGATGGATACTCGAATAGGTTGCGCGTGAGACTCCATTATCAGCAATATCTGGTATGAATGTGTGTGAATGAATCCATGTGACTGGACTGATGGACTGACGATGTAAACTAAAAGTTTTGACTGACTTGATGCTGAGACAAAATCTGCACCGAACTTAGGAGCAGTGAATGTTGATCAACAATTCACCCAGCCTGCAACAGACGGGCTGATGCTTTGTTTTGTTTTTGTTTTTGCAGGAGGATAACAGAGATCAGAGGGGGAGACTGTAGCTTCACATGAGAGTGTGGAACTGCAGACTTAATCCTTTGGCAGCTAATTTTAAGTTACTGATGTTTGCATTAAGAAAATTGTGTTTTATTAGATGTGTTTTGATTAAGGTATCACATTATATTGTTGGGAATGTCAAATGTTACAGTGGAGAAAAGTTTTGATATCACTCATGACTTACGTTAACTAGTAATGACTTCATGAACTTCTTCACAAATAAAATTTTTATCATTAGAGAAAAAATTACCAATAATCATCCCACAGATGTAATATCGTCTACAGCTACTTTTAGTACCATTGATGTTAAGTTACTCTTTTTCTCCAATTGATCTTTCTGAGTTAACTTCAATAATTAATTCCTCCAAACCATCAACGTGTCTTTTAGACCCCATTCCTACAAAACTGCTCAAAGAAGTCCTGCCATTAATTAATTCTTCGATCTTAAGTATGATCAACCTATCTCTAATAATCAGCTATGTACCACAGGCCTTCAAGCTGGCTGTAGTTAAACCTTTACTCAAAAAGCCATCTCTAGACCCAGCAGTCTTAGCTAATTACAGGCCAATCTCCAACCTTCCTTTTATATCAAAAATCCTTGAAAGAGTAGTTGTCAAACAGCTAACAGATCATCTGCAGAGGAATGGCTTATTTGAAGAGTTTCAGTCAGGTTTCAGAGCTCATCACAGCACAGAAACAGCTTTAGTGAAGGTTACAAATGATCTTCTTATGGCCTCTGACAGTGGACTCATCTCTGTGCTTGTCCTGCTAGACCTTAGTGCTGCGTTTGATACTGTTGATCATAATATCCTATTAGAGCGATTAGAACATGCTGTAGGTATTACAGGTACTGTGCTGCAGTGGTTTGTATCATATCTATCTAATAGACTCCAATTTGTTCAAGTAAATGGAGAGTCCTCTTCACCCACTAAGGTCAATTATGGTGTTCCACAGGGTTCAGTGCTAGGACCAATTCTATTTACATTATACATGCTTCCCTTAGGCAGCATCATTAGAAGACATAGCATAAATTTTCACTGCTATGCAGATGACACGCAGCTCTATCTATCCATGAAGCCAGGTAACACACACCAATTAGTTAAACTGCAGGAATGTCTTAAAGACATGAAGACCTGGATGGCCGCTAACTTTCTGCTTCTTAATTCAGATAAAACTGAGGTTATTGTACTCGGCCCTGAAAATCTTAGAAATATGGTATCTAACCAGATTCTTACTCTGGATGGCATTACCTTGGCCTCCAGTAATGCTGTGAGGAACCTTGGAGTCATTTTTGACCAGGACATGTCCTTTAACTCACATATTAAACAAATATGTAAGACTGCTTTCTTCCATTTGCACAACATCTCTAAAATTAGAAATATCCTGTCTCAGAGTGATGCTGAAAAACTAGTTCATGCCTTCATTACTTCCAGGCTGGACTACTGTAATTCTTTATTATCAGGATGTCCTAAAACTCCCTGAAAAGTCTTCAGCTAATCCAAAATGCTGCAGCAAGAGTACTGACAGGGACTAGGAAGAGAGAACATATTTCTCCTGTTTTGGCTTCCTTCATTGGCTTCCTGTTAAATCCAGAATTGAATTCAAAATCCTGCTCCTCACATACAAGGTCTTAAATAATCAGGCCCCATCTTATCTTAATGACCTTGTGGTACCATATCACCCTATTAGAGCACTTCGCTCTCGCTCTGCAGGCCTACTTGTTGTTCCTAGAGTATTTAAAAGTAGAATGGGAGGAGAGCCTTCAGTTTTCAGGCCCCTCTTCTGTGGAACCAGCTTCCAGTTTGGATTCGGGAGACAGACACTATCTCTACTTTCAAGATTAGGCTTCAAACTTTCCTTTTGCTAAAGCATATAGTTAGGGCTGGACCAGGTGACCCTGAATCCTCCCTTAGTTATGCTGCAATAGACGTGAGGCTGCCGGGATTCCCATGATGCATTGAGTTTTTCCTTTCCAGCCACTCACTATGTGTTAATAGATCTCTCTGCATCGAATCATATCTGTTATTAATTTCTGTCTCTCTTCCACAGCATGTCTTTCATCCTGTTTTCCTTCTTCACCCCAACCGTCGCAGCAGATGGCCGCCTCCCTGAGCCTGGTTCTGCCGGAGGTTTCTTCCTGTTAAAGGAGTTTTTCCTTCCCACTGTCGCCAAAGTGCTTGCTCATAGGGGTCATATGATATGATTGTTGGGGTTTCTCTGTATTTATTATTGTGCGATCTATTGTACAATATAAAGCACCTTGAGGCGACTTTTGTTGTGATTTGGCGCTATATAAATAAAATTGAATTGAATTGAATTGAATGATTGGAATATGTTACTATTTACCATAACAGGCCACTGTAAAAAGTCAATTAAATTTTAAAGAGGAAATTAGCCAAAACTTTAACAATATCTATGAATAACAGCGGAATGGTAGTCTTATCACATTCAAAATAGAGTTATATAATAACAAACACTGGGCCACGCGATTTAGGTTCTCACTTGAAATAGTCAGTAATTTAAAAAGCAGAATAGAACCGACAGGGGCATGTGCTAGGATGTGGTACTGCAAAAGAACAAGAGCAAAGTAAAGAAAGAAAAACCTATTGTGTTTAGTTTTGATAAATTCAAATTAAAATGTACCATTACACTCAGAGGATCAATATGAAATCAAAAATATGCAAATGAAGCACATGACTGATAACTGTTCTGTCCTGAGCTTTTTGTTTCCTATAGCACCCACTTGATCACACCACCAGTTTTCACGCCTAAGGAGGGTAATTGCGAATATTCGAGGGAGGAATATCACCAAAAGTGGGAAAGGTAAGCTCCGATGGGGGTGATAACACCATGAATTTCACTTATGGTCAAATTCTTAAAATTTGACACCAAACATAAAATTTCTCCGAAACTTAGAGACAGAAAGGAGTTCTGGATAAACATAATGTAGCAAACCACATAAGGATGGAGCGTTGGAATCTATAATATTGTGAAATAACACGCAATAAAATGTTGACCAAGTTAATTATGTTTATTCTAATGTGCAGACATTGGCTAATCTGAGCAGGTAATGCAATAAACAGGACTGTCGGAAAAGTTAGCTTTAAAGTCACCTTTGACAGTCCAGACTAGGATGGCGTTGGACATCCTCAGGGTGGAAAATGGTTGGTGTGACCAAGGTGTGGTTGGGCTTGTTGTATGTTTATTTCAAAATGATACAGCTCTGGATGGGCCAGTTACCAGGGCATGGAAGGATGACAGACATTATTAAATGAGGAGAAGGAATTTCTGGGATTGAAGATCCTCTGGGTAAGTGGTTGACTAAAGCATGCATAGAATAAAAGCTATCATTTTGTTATTGATTGGTAATAGATTGATAATTAGCCACATTCACAGCTGTATTGACTTGTTGTAGACATAGTCTACTTCATGTTCAAGCACTCTAATTAACAGACTGGAAATAGTGACATCAAGGGAAAAAACATGCCGTGCCACACTATCAGATGCCAGTGACGGTTGGGCTCAGTGATGAATCAGGTGAGCTGGATTCATGGCTGAATCAAGACATAGATTCCCCTGCTGTGGTCAGTGAGGGAAAACCAGGGGGAGAAAAAAAAATGGCGTTTTTATATGTGAAGTTCATATTAATACAGGTTTTGTTTCTAGGTAGTTCCGCGGATGCAGGCTCTGGGCGGAGCCAGGTGTTTAACAGATTTAACATAATAACTTAACTGATTTCATTCCCTAACATAGGATGAAAATGTCATGTTTCGGCTGTGTGCAGGCAGGAGAAGGACCCAAACGCAAAACTCACCGAGACAAAAGTGAACTCAAAACACTGCTTTATTGCAGGCTAGCACGAAAAATATAACAAAACTAAACTGGGACATGGATAACTAACACACAGGGAAAAACAGCCATGAGGGAGAACGCGACACAGAACTGAGGGAGATGCAGACCTAAATACACAGAGGGTTAACAAGGGAAGCGGGAGCACACGAGGAACACAGGTGACACTGATACTCATAACAAGACAAGGCAGGAGTAAACGCAACATAACGCTTACAGACGACGGACTGTCAAAGTAAAACAGGAAGTGCACAGAGGTTCAGACAGGCGGAGAGAGAGAGGACAGACATAACGGGCTGGGGAAGACATTGAATGAAACACAAGGAGGGGAAACGAGGGCTCACAGATACATAGAGAGGCACACAGGGGGTAATCAAATAAGGAACATCTTGGCAGAACCTAGGAATCACGACATAATGAAAGAACAAAGTACAAAACACATGAAAACTAAGAATACTGGACCAACGTGGCCCAGGACCATGACAGAAAAGACTGGGGCAACATTATTCGAGAGAAGAATTTCTGATGTTTTCTGAGATATGATGTCACTAACCTTTTTTAATTTTCTAGCTCCGGGTGAATTGACACATGGGAGTGTGTCAAAAAGGGGGGGAGTTGAGTTTTAACATCAAACAATGGTTTTATGAACATTTTATTTGTGTGTTTAATAATTTAGGTATGGTAAAACTTAAGCTTATAATGACCCAAAAGTTCCCAGACTTGTTCTAGAGGACCAGTGAGAAGCTTATATCATTATTTTCATGTTTAAGCATTAATGATTAAAATAAACTGAATAGCGTTTAGAAGATAAAATGCCTGTGTTCACGAGAAGTTGAGTATCACACTGGAGAGGAAACCGTGGGACGGCAGGCTGAATGAAACACATGATTTTTGTGAAAAGGGGGGCAAATTCTAGAATTAAAAATGGTTAATTTGTTTTTGATTTCTTTTACTAAACATACACACATTGCGGATGTGCTCATAATGAGTTGGCACTCAGTCTTTTGAAGGTCATAAGCGTCGTTCGGCGTGATGTCCGGATTGATATATTGTAGGTATTGACTTTGAGTGCAGAGGATGCAAACACGCTTACACACACATATGATTAGAATAAGTCTCTGGGTCAGAGAGTCCTGAACATGATATTCTAAACCAAATTTGAATCACTAGAAGAACAATGAATAACAACATTAGATTATTAAGGCTAGGCAGAGAGGTGTTTTGGTTTTTTGCCTTACAGAGAAAGGAACAGACACCAGACGAAGTCACGGAGATACGAGGATTCTTCGCAGCAGAGACAGACACAGAGACTGCCAAGACAGCAAGTGGGGTGAAGTGTCATGGCGTTTGGGGTCTGACTAGTCACCTCAAGAGGATGGATTCCAGGAGCACAGCAATAACCTTGAAGGGGTTGGCGAAAATTCAGGAACACCAGACCAACGAGGTTCGAGAGGCTCTTGGTAAAAAGGGGGACACGGCGGTGACCCCAGAATACACAGATCGCTGTTTGAAAATAGGGGCAGAATAATCCCCTGATCTGTGCAACAACTGAAGGGTGGTCTAACCCCTGAGGTCGAAGAAAAAGAGGAGCAGCGAATCACCCAACTGGAAGATACTGGTAGCTGCAGCAATAAAATAAAAGTTAAAAGCTCCTTAGACAGAGGTTCTAGTCTGAGTACGTTTGAAAGGTACAAGGTAGCACCAAAATGGGGGTGGGAAACTGGAGCACCAAAATAAATCTGTGGGAGAACTGGAGAGCGATGGGAGTGTCTACTACTACTGATGTTGTTGTAGTCATTGTTTTTCTTGCATTTGAACTGCCCAAACACAGAGGTCACATATGGTCCACCCGTTAAAGGGGGACAGAGGGCCTCAGGACTAAGAAGAAGAAATGGACCTTGCAAAAACTGGATTATAAGGTGTAAGTGATCTCTTTAAAAAGAGATCAAAGGGGGAATTGTGAGATTATAATATTATTTTATGCCATGTTATACCCCTAATTAAAGATTGGGAAATTATTATGTAGTTTTAGTTTGTATTATTCTCCTGAATTAGAACAAGGTGATAACTATTACATTTGTTAAACTGATTTGTATTACATTAGACTGCTGATTTATTGTGAATGGATGATATTGTTTTATGATGCACTATACTGCTGAGTTAAGAAGAGAATATTGTCTGCAGAGAGTCAGGGCCTTGCTGTTCTGATAGCAGAGGAGACAGACCACATTCCACAGGAGGTTCACCCCACCACTTTGTTGGGAGCAGAAAAACAAGGAGCCGAGGTCACAACTTAGACACCGTGTGAGAGAAAGAATGTGAATGTTTAGGTTTTTACGACTAGGTGGGGGCCACTAGAGGCTATAAGAGCTTGAGTAACCCTCCACCAGTTTGAGATTTGCTGTGACCCTCTTCATGCATGTCTCCCCATCTGGATGGTTTGTGCTCTTAAAGTGTTGAATTGTATGGAATAAAATAATTGTTGATTGAGCATTTATACACCGAGTATTGTCCTTCCTTCAGCCCAAAGATCGAAAGAATTGGGAAGATTTAACAGTACATAGTCAATTATTAGAGATAGGTTGATCATGTTTAAGATTGAAGCATTAATTAATGGCAGGACTTCCTTGAGCAGTTTTGTGGGAATGGGGTCTAAAAGACACGTTGATGGTTTGGGGGAAGTAATTATTGAAGTTAACTGAGAAAAATCAATTGGAGAAAAAGAGTCTAAATGAATATCAATGGTACTAAAGGTAGCTGTAGATAATATTACATCTGTGAGACGATTATTGGTAATTTTTTCTCTAATGATTAAAATTTTATTTGTGAAGAAGTTCAAGAATTCATTACGAGTTAACGCTAAAGGGATGGTTGGCTAAACAGTGCTCTGACTTTTTGTCAGCCTGGCTCCAGTGCTGAAGCGAAACCTAGGGGTTGTTCTTATTTTCTTCAATCGGTGATGAAAAGTATGATGTTCTAGCTTCATGGAGGGCTTTCTTATAAAGCAACAAACTATTTCTCCAGGCTAAATGATAATCTTCTAAATTTGTGACACGTCATTTCCTCTCCAGCTTACAAGTTATCTGCTTTAGGCTACGTGTTTGAGAATTATACCACGGAGTCAAGTACTTCTGATTTGAGGCCTTAGTTTTCACCGGAGCTACAGTATCCAGAGTCGTACATAGTGAGGAGGTAAAATTATTAACAAGATGATAGAGAAGAAAAAGAAGAAAGAAGAAGAAAGCCCCAGCCGAGCCAGGAGAGAAGGAAAACTGCTGCCCAAGCGAAAACCTGTAGTGATCCCGTATGTGTCAGGAGTATCGTAGCAGTTGAGATGCATTTTTTCTAAACACCGGGTCTCTGTGGCTTTTAAACCCCAAAACACGCTGCGCCAAAAATTGGTCCACCCCAAGGATCGGGTCCCCCGACACAAACAGAGTAACATAGTGTACGCTGTTAAGTGCCAGGAGGATTGCCAGGATTTATACATCGGAGAAACCAAACAACCTCTGGCGAAATGGATGGCACAACACAGAAGAGCTACCTCATCATGCCAGGATGCCGCAGTCTATTTACACCTACAGGCCAGTGGACACTCTTTCAAGGATGAGGATATACACATCTTGGACAGGGAGGAACGCTGGTTTGAGTGCAGAGTCAAAGAGGCCATTTATGTGAAAAGGAAAAGACCATCTCTGAATCGAGGAGGGGGCCTAAGGGTACATCTTTCACCATCTTACAATGCTGTGATTGCAGCCATTCCCCAACTCTCTGTGAATGGTACTCATGGCCATTGATCAGTGGACTTTGATCAGTGGGTTTTGGTCAGTGGTTGGTAATCAATGGTCATGAGAATTTGCATAATTAAGATTAAGGAACTGACCTCCCAGCCCATTGTTCCTTCAGTGGGCTGGTTTCAGTCATTATGTAAATGTACTGTTTATAAGATTGGGTAAACCTGCAGTCAGCTGAGACTGAAGAAGTCACTTGGATGAGTGATGAAACGTTTCTCCCACCAAGCGCTACGTCCAGATGAACAGGATCAACTTTTGGAGATTTACTTACCTGGATGATTGAGCATGCATCAAGACGATGTTAGCTACCGCTCACCGTTTGTCTGCAGGCTTTATTAAATGAAAACTTCCACAACAACCTCCAAAAATCACAAAAGTTGTGCTGTTTCACAAATTTTGAGCTGACATGTTGAACTTCTCTGAGAAGTCAGACATGATCGAGCAAAATGTTGAACCACTAAAACTAATTATTCTGTTCAGGAACGCATGTGAATAACTGTAACGTGGCATCTTAATAAAGAGCTTGCACAGTGCTTGGACGGTGTTAGACAACTTAGAGGCTGTTCTGGGGGAAAATCTAACGCCATGACGTGGACACCTGTGCCATGGATTTTGGGGATTTAGTTGCTGGAAAGAGGTAACAGTTGTACTTGTACCAGGAGCTTTAGTAATACATAACAGACATTGAATCCAGAGCCAGCACCTTCCATGCTGTCAGAGCCTAAGCCTTTGGTTTCTGCACTATCAAAGCCCACACTTGTGGGTCCTATGTCGCCTGTGGCTTTCGGCCTCCTCCATGATCACCAGTCTTCTAACACTTTTTGTTGCTGTTGTCAGCTCCCAGCCAAACCACCAGTGGTGTTCCACCACTACCACTGACATCAACCTCATCCTGTCCGTCCTCCTGCATCATCAGCCCCCTGAGGTGTGCCATCAACCCCGGGCCAGCCCTCACAGTATCTTTGTCCCCTCTTCTTGGTGCCTGGTCACCTTCCTGAACTGTTTTGCCTCCTCTGCTAGCCACTCATTTGACGTCTAGAGAGCTCCACCTGCCCTACTCCATCTCCTGCTCTGTCCTTTGAAGTGACTCTTGGCCTTGATCCACCTCCATGTTGACTGTCTGTGCTGTTTCCATGCTCACTTCACTCTTCAAGTTGCCTAAGAATTAACCAAAAAAGGCAAGAAAAGACTAACTGACAAGGAGACACATAGACAGACAGATACTCAGTTTTCCTTTTTTCTTTGTCACATCATTGTCATAGGCCGAGGACTTAAGTACACACAAGGTAATTAGGGAGATGGAACAAAGCTGGGGAAGAAAAGGTAAAGGTAAACTAAGTCAGACTAACAACAGGGGAAGCAAAACTGAATATATCACACAGGACAAGAGAATATCAAATAAAACAGGAAGCCAAAACACTGAGACGTAGACTAAGACACGTTTGCTTGACACCAGGACAGGGAATAAACAGACATGGAAATTCTTAAATATGACCAATTAATAGATTGATAAAATATGATCAGTCTATTAATTGGCTACATACCACAGGGCTTCAAGCTGCTAATAGTCTAAGGAACTTGGAAAGAAAAGTGTCTGGAGTTGTTTAACCCTCCTCTTGTGTTAGGGTCGGCACCGACCCATTTTAAATTTCAAATGCATAAAAAAATCACATACATTTGTTTATTGTATCAAGGCTTTTTGACTTTGTCAGGAACCTCTATTTCTAAAAAATAAAACAAAAAAAAATATTTTCACTAAATTATAAAATGCCCTAGTTGAAATTATGACCTTTGTGTTGTTAGGGTCGGTTTCGACCCAGGTATAATATTATGAGTATAAAGCAATAATTAAAGCCAAAACTGAAATCATAAGTGAACTGTCAGCTAAAACACTGACACCAAGCTCCTCTCCTAATCACATGAGCTTTAGGGGATTCTTATTTTGCGTGTTTTTCCAGTACACCTGCACAAAAACAAAACAAAATAAAGATGGCATGTCAAGACATGTGAGGTGAATTCACTCATTTGAGTGGCCATTTGACTTCCAGAGGGCACATTTACAATTTCCAGCATACAAAAATGAGAAGAAGATTCACAGTGAGCCAAGTTCTGGATCATATTTTTGGTGAAAATGAAGGAGAGGACACAGAGCAGCACAGCGATTCAGATGGGCAGGTTTCTAAGGAGGAAGACAATGTGGAGTATCATCCAGAAGACACAGACACATCTGATCAGAGGTGGAGGTCGCTGGTGCTGAAGCTACTCCTGCTGAAAGATTCAAGTCCAAAAATGGTAAGATCTTTTGGAGCTCAGTACCTCATGAGCAGGGCAGCTGCTGCAAATGTCATCAAAATGACCCCTGGAATCACAAGGTTTACTCTGACCAAAGTCAGTGACATCAAGAGATGTTTTGAGCCATTTATGCCATTGTCACTAAAAGGAATCATCATTACTATGATAAACCTTTGAAGGAAAAAAAGTCCATGGCGACATGTGAAAAGATATTGATGAGGAATACCTGGATGTGTTCTTCTTCTTGCTGGAGTGTACAGATGCTGCAATGAGGCCACTGATAGTTTATGGGACGCATCGACAGGCAGAAATATTTTCTGGGCAACGATGTCACTTCACACATTTGATATCATTTTGATTCAAGAGACCTCAGATTTGACAACAGAGAGACCAGACCGAGGTCTGACAAGCTTGCTGCCATCAGGGATGTCTGGGTGAGATGGGTGCAGCTTCTTCCGCTGATGTTCATCCCAGGGCTAGAGGTGACAGTGGATGAACGTCTTGTCCACTTTTCGAGGAAAATGCCCCTTCCAGCAATACAGACCCAGTAAGCCAGGGAAATACGGCAGAAAAATCTGGGAACCCTGTGATGCAAAAACCAACTATGCCTGGAATGTACAGATTTTCACAGTCAAAGCTGCGAGTGGCATCCCTGAGAAGAACCAATGAAAATGTGTGGTCCTTGATATGACCACTGGACTGCAGGGTCACAATATCAGCTCTGATATTTTATTTTTTATTTTATTTTTTTACCAGATATGACCTCGGACAAGAACTTCACAAAGGAAACTTCACAAAGGTGTAGCTGTATCATTGGGAAGTGATAAAAAGCCCACAATTACCCATGACTACAACCAAAACAAAGGAGGAGTGCACTTTTTCTTTTTTTTCAGTTTATATTAAGGGTCTACTGCTGAAAAAACCCAATTTTTGTCTTTTCTTGATGTAAATATCTATTGGTCGAAATTGACCCATAACACCATAGATGCCATTTTAGTTATTAATCTTAAAATGAAAAAATCTATAAAACAGATTTATTTAAGAGATGTGTCCTATACCCCTCAGTAATAGTCAGGTAACACAAAAACCTTTTATTTATTAATATGATTCACTTGAGGTTAATTTTACTATTTTTTTTTAATTGAAATCGAGGGGTATTGTGACAAAAAAAGACCCAGAGGCCCACACCAAATGTATTAAAACCAACATTTTCATGGATGAGGAAGCCTAACAAGGTAACCAAGAGGTGAGAAACAAATTAGATGATAACTTATTGTTTTTAGTGTATTTTATAGCTGATTTAATTCACGGGTCAAAACCGACCCGTTAACATAAGAGATGATAACAGAAAGCTAACACAAGAGGAAGGTTAAGTTGCTTGAACACGTTTAACCTCTCATCCGAGAAGCTTCTTCAGGTCTAGGGTCAAATGGAGTCCCAGATTTAAGTCCTGTGGGAGTGTGCCCCCAAGAGGGACAATGGACCCCCTAATGATCCTCCTCCTAATCACACGAGCCAAGGTGTGAAAATGGTTGTAGATCACAATCAGCCAAGGTTTCAGGTGAGCTCATTGTGAAACCTAGCCCCACCCTATCATGTGATTTCCTGAGGTCAAATGGCCCAGGATGTGAGTGGGCTTTAAGGCGTCTGGAAAGGGATCTCAAAACTGGATTATAGATGGCAGACAGTTGGTGTCGTAAGCCACCGCCTCTGTTCAAAGATGATCATTCACATTGCACATAGATGGCACCTCTTTCAAACCATCTGTCTTCTCTGTCCAAAATGTGAACATTGGCATCCTCGAAAGAGTGACCTTTGTCCTTTAGATGCAAATGGACAGCCGAGTCTTGTCCCATGGAGGTGGCTTTTCTATGTTGTGCCATGCATTTATGAAGTGGCTGTTTGATCCCTCCAATGCAGAGGTCTGGACATTCCTCGTTACACCTTTTCTCCTCCCCTTTTGTGATTGTGGATGCTTTCTCTCTTTGATCTTTAAATGCTTTGCTTCTTTTATTGATTTTTATTGATTTTTATGCTGACTTTTTCCCTATTTTCCAGACAAAGCCAAGCAGAAACTTTGAGGAGGAGCTTCATCTGCCCCCACCCGGGAAGAGCTTCAGAAAGGAGAGACATCAGAGGCAAGAAGAGGCGTCCCTATTTGCCTCCAACTCTCTCAACAACACCAACGACCAGGACCAGGGACCAAGACCTTCCCCAGTCCCTCAAACCCCTGACAGGTCATTACCCTCCTACCCCTCCCTTTCTCCCTCCTTCCCACACCTGAAATTCGCTGAGGAGGTGACGGAGCGGGTCAATGCTGGGCTCAGATCTACCCCTCGGCCCAATCCCTTTTTGTCCCCCATAAACCCCCCATCAGAGCGGCCAAAGGTTCGTCATCGAGCCCCGCCCCCAACAGAGCAATCAAAGTTACATTGCCCAGCCCCGCCCCCTTTAGTCCCTCCTTACCACCTTCATGCTCTGCCTCCGCAGTCTGATGTGTGATGTGTGGAGGGTCCGGGCCGCGAGGATTATGGCAGTGGTGACTTTTCCCAGGAGAAGCTGGGACCCTGTTTACTAGAAGGTTTTACAATTTCTGTACTTTTAGGTGACAGAAAGAGACATGTGGCCTGGTCAAAACACAGAGAGCTGCACTCTAAAAGATATTTAAATATAGTAAACACACCTTGTGTGCCACAGACTGCTCCATAACACGAGGGGGCAAATAATACCTCTAAAACACTTAAGTTGGCTTTATTAAATGTTAGATCTTTAGCTGGGAAAACATTTTAAATTAATGATTTAATCACTGAGCACAGCCTGGATTTTATGTTTTTAACTGAAACTTGGTTGGACCAAAATAACAGTGGAGCTGTTCTCATCGAGACGACCCCTCCTAACTACAGTTTTATCAGTAAGGCCAGGGTGAGCAGGAGAGGAGGAGGGGTTGCTGTCTTATTTAATGAATCATTTCAATGTAAGCAGCTGTCTCCTGGAAGTTTTCAGTCTTTTAAATATGTGGCTTTACAGCTGAAGGCCCCATCCAAAGTTATGTTTCTTAATGTTTACAGGCCTCCCAAATACTGCACAGACTTTTTTAATGATCTCAGTGAACTGCTGTCTGTGATCTGTGTTGATTTCAACTGTGTAATTATTGTTGGGGATTTTAACATCCTTGTGGACAACCCTCAGGACAAAGGGACTAAAGACCTGAGTAACACCCTGGGCAACTTTGGGCTGACTCAGCATGTAACAGAGACCACACATAATAGAGGACACACTCTTGACCTACTGATCTCCAAGGGCCTGAGCATTTCAAAGGTTACTGTGTCTGATGTGGGCCTGTCTGATCATTACTGTGTTTTCTTTGAAAGTAAAATTTCAGCCCACACAAATATGTCAACAGCAGTGATCACAAAATGGTGTATAACTGAAAATAGTAGTGAGATCTTTAACCAGGTCTCCCCATTAACACCTGGGCTATCCAGAGGTTCAGTCAATGAGCTCATCAATAGCTTCAATACTAAAATGTTAAATGTTATGGACACTATTGCTCCCATTAAGGTGAAGGTTATCTCTGGAAGGAAAAAGTCTCCATGGAGAAACTCCACACTGGTGAAAAATGAAAAAAGAGAGTGTGGGAAAGCTGAGCGCAGATGGAGAAAAACAAACCTCCAGGTTCATTATGACATCTATAAAGAGAAACTTCACAATTATAATTTACAACTGAGGAGTGCAAGGAGGTCCTACTTCTCTGACATCATCACCAAAAACAGTCATAATGCTCGGGTCTTATTTGCTACAGTTGACAGGCTAACAAACCCTCCTGTGTCAGTGGCAGCTGAACTTCAATCGACCATGGCCTGCAATGGCTTTGCCAAATTCTTCACAGACAAAATCCAAAAGATTAGACAAGCTATTGGTACATCAACAGCAGATTCAGGACATGTACTGTGTCCACCGAAAAACAGTTTAAACACCATGAAACAGTTTCACCTTATTAACAGCAAAGACCTGCAGGATATCTTAGGTCAACTGAACTCCTCCTCTTGCTGTTTAGATGTCCTGCCAACAAGTTTTTTCAAAAAGGTCTCAAAGACTTTGGAGTCAGTCCTGTTACAGATCGTCAACTTTTCTTTAATGTCAGGTGTGTTTCCAGAACCACTGAAAACTGCTGTAATTAAACCTATACTGAAAAGGACAATCTTGACAAGACACAAGTGAACAACTACAGGCCGATCTCAAATCTCCCATTTTTAAGTAAGATCATTGAAAAAGCAGTTTCTCAACAGCTCAATTACTTCTTAACACAGAATAACTGCTATGATGCCTTCCAGTCAGGTTTTATACAGAACCACAACACTGAAACTACTCTGACCAAAGTGTTTAATGACATATGTCTAAATACAGACAGTGGAAAAATGTCAGTCTTAGTTTTACTGGATCTCAGTGCAGCATTTGATACAGTTGGCCACAACATATTACTCAAACGACTGAAGAACTGGGCAGGTCTTTCAGGAACTGTACTAAACTGGTTCAAAACATACTTAGAAAACAGGAAATACTTTGTATCAACAGGTAACTTCACATCTGAGCAGACAAGTATCACATGTGGAGTTCCCCAAGGTTCCATCTTGGGACCTCTTCTGTTTAACATTTACATGCTCCCATTGGCACAGATTATAAAGAACAACAAAATAAACTATCACAGCTATGCAGATGACACAAATATATATCACAATGTCACCAGGAGACCGAGGCCCTGTACAGGCTCTTGGTAAATGCATTGAGGAAATTAATGGCTGGTTGTTCCACAATTTTCTCCAGCTAAACAAAAACAAAACTGAAGTAATAGTCTTTGGGGCCAAAGAAAAACGATTACAGGTCACCAGAGAACTTCAATCTATACACCTAAAAACCACCAACCAGGCAAGAAATTTGGGTGTAGTGATGGACGCAGACCTAAACTTAGAAAAACACATTAAGACAATAACAAAGTCAGCTTACTATCACCTCAAGAATATTTCAAGGATAAAAGATCTGATGTCTCAACAGGACCGGGAAAACTAGTCCATGCATTCATCTTTAGTAGGCTTGATTACTGTAACAACATCTTTACAGGTGTACCTAAAAAATCAGTCAGACAACTACAGCTCATTCAGAACTCTGCTGCTCGAGTCCTCACTAAGACCAAAAAAGTGGACCACATCAGTCCAGCTCTGAGGTCTTTACAGTGGCTGCCTGTCCGTCAGAGGATAGACTTTAAAGTTCTGATGCTGGTCTATAAAGCTCTGAATGGTTTAGGACCAAAATACATCAGTGACCTCCTGACCCAGTATGAACCTTCCAGATCCCTCAGGTCATCTGGATCCTGTTTTTTTTAAAATAATGGATTGGATTTCATATAGCGCTTTTCAACGCACCCAAAGCGCTTTACAATGCCACTATTCATTCACTCTCACATTCACACCCTGGTGGAGGCAAGCTACTGTTGTAGCCACAGCTGCCCTGGGGCAGACTGACAGAGGAGAGGCTGCCATATCACGCCATCGGCCCCTCTGGCCAACACCAGTAGGCGGTAGGGTAAAGTGTCTTGCCCAAGGACACAACGACCAGGACAGAGAGCCCAGGGATTGAACTGGTGACCTTCCGGTTGCAGATACGCTTCCCAACCCCCCTGAGCCATGGTCGCCGTGGCTCAGGGGGTTTTTATCAGTTCCCAGAGTCAGAATCAGACATGGAGAAGCTGCATTCAGCTTTGATGCTCCATATATCTGGAACAAACTCCCAGAAAGCCTCCGATCAGCTGAAACACTCAGTTTATTTAAATCCAGGTTGAAGACTCACCTGTTCTCAGCTGCATTTGAATAAAGCACCAAATCCACACTGTTTTACTTTTAAGCTTAAATTTCAAAACTTACTTTTTCCCCCCCATTTTAAATCATGCTTTTTATTTGTTTTTGTTTTTTAATGTCTCTGTAAAGCACTTTGAATCACCTTGCTGTTGAATTGTGCTATATAAATAAACTTGCCTTGCCTTGCCTACACTGTACAGCATACACTAAATTGTTAAGTTTGTGTTTCGAAGTTTTGTTTTGGGGATGAACCAGTTTTTGTCTGAGTGTGTTGTTGCGTCTGAAGTACACTGGGATGTTGTACTCTGAAAAGACTCTCCCGACTTTTTCAGATTAGGGGGTCCATTGGGGGGACACTCCAAAAGGGCTTAAATCTGGGACTCTCCACCATTTGACCCTAGAACTGAAGAAACTTTCGGATGAGAGGTGACAGGTCTTCAAACAACTTAAATAAGTCCAGACACTTTTCTTTCCAAGCTCGTTAGACAACGATGACCTGGCTGACTGAGAACCTTCACAGACACAAGCTGCCAGTACTAAAAAGTCATCACTTGACCCAGCAGTCTTAGCTAATTATAGGCCAATCTCCAACCTTCCTTTTATCTCAAAGATTCTTGAAAGAGTAGTTGTCAAGAAGGCTAACAGATCATCTGCAGAGGAATGGCTTATTTGAAGAGTTTCAAATCCATTTCCTCACTGGATTTTCCTTTCCTGTTAGCTCACAGATTAGCTATCAAATTACTAAAAACCATGTTTTTTGTTTTGTTTTGTTTTGTTTTAAAAAAAAAAAACATTATTCATTATTATACACGATACAAATGAAACAGCAGGACTGGAGCATGGGGGCCTTAAGCAAGCTACAGAAGAGGGATATGGGCATGTTTAAACAGTAATAGAACATCTTAACTTTCAGACAAAACATTACTTTGTCTCAAAGCTTAGCTGAACCAGTTATCAGGTTTAGGGGGCAATCACTTTTTCATACAGAACAAAGTAGGTTTGGATTTTTTCCCCTTAACCATAAAAGCCTTCAGTTAGAAACTGCATTTTGTGTTTACTTGTGTCATATTTGTATAATATTTAAATTTGTCTGATGATTTAAAGCATTTAAGTGTGACAAACATACAAAAAACAGGAAATCAAGGAGGTGCAATGGCTTATTTGAAGAGTTTCAGTCAGGTTTCAGAGCTCATCACAGCACAGAAACAGCTTTAGTGAAGGTTACAATGATCTTCTTATGTCCTCTGACAGTGGACTCATCTCTGTGCTTGTCCTGCTAGACCTCAGTGCAGCGTTTGATTCTGTCACGTTTTAGTTAATGGACTCAGGCGCAGACCGGGAATCTTAGCAGAGTTGACAGTCAGTTTATTTGTACAAATGACACCAGGTGATACTATTTACAACGTGCTGGAGGGAGGGGAGGGGGGTCCAGGGCTCCGGGGCATGTGAGGGGAAGGACGGGAATCAGACACACTCCAATGGCTCTCTCCTCTCTCTCCACAACGGGGCAACACAAATCCACTCACTCGTCCACATGGTAACAGGCAGGCAGGGAAAGGTCCGAGGTAGATCTGTACACAGAAACTAGAGTTAATGGTGAACAGACGGAAATAACTTTACAGAGTTTAACTCACTAACGGTAGAGTGACTGTCGCTGATAGCTCAACAATCCAACGACGAGTGACACAGCGCTGCCGTCTTAAATACGCCTTGCGATCACCCCGATAGGCAGCAGGTGCGTGGGCCAGGGGCGGGAGCCCATAATGAGCACCGCCCCGGCAGGTGAGAGAGAGAGAGAGAGAGAAAGAGAGAGAGAGAGAGAGAGAGAGAGAGAAAAACAAAAAAAACAAAACACATGTTGCCTAAAACAGGATCAGCTGGTGAGGCACAGGGACCATGACAGATACTGTCGACCATAATATCCTATTAGAGCAATTAGAGCACGCTGTAGGTATTACAGGTACTACTCTGCAGTGGTTTGCATCATATCTATCTAATAGACTCCAATTTGTTCATGTAAATGGAGAGTCTTCTTCACACGCTGAGGTTAATTATGGAATCTCCAACCAGTCATTATTCAGCTGGTGTATTTAAGTCTTCAGTTTCATCCAGTTCATTGTCGTGTCATTTTTGATGTTAATGTTGTCAATTCCGTACGTGTGTTCAGTTCAGCCAGACATTTCAGTTCAGCCAGTTATCTTATGTCAAGCTCATCTGCTCGTTATAATAAACACCAGCCTTCACCTACCTGTGAGTCCAGCGTTTGAGTCCTCCTTTCCTCGCATGCACACACGACAGCCCTGACAGCCTTCAGTTGATTCCACAGCATGTCTTTTATCCTATCTTCCTCCTCGGGTCAGGACTTTGACTATACAACTTCAAAGGGTTCATTTTGTTTTTGTTAACGTGATTTTGCACAAAATAAATAAAACTGAATGTGTTAATTTTTTTTAAATTTAATCACATCTCACAACCAAGACAACTTAGATTCATTAGGAGCATTACAGACCAGAGGCAAAGCACATGAATCTAATTTTGGGTTGTATGGATGTACTGCCCCTTTATTTCTGTATTATTTTTTGTATTATTTATTGTTATTTGGATTTGAAAGAATCTTAAGGAGACTTACAAGAGATACAACAAAGGAAATTACACATTATCTTTATTATAGAAAAGAAATTGTTACACTCACCAACAAAGTTTAAAATTTACTAGCACTTCATTATTTAAGTCTTTGAAGAATATATTAAAAAAAATTTTCCATTCATTAACACATACAACAGAGTTTATGTTTTTAAGCAGAAAACAATACCATGTGGCCCACCCAAAGGCCTCATATGCTTAGCAAAAATGTTAACAACCAAATGCATTCTTAGAGCAGATGAAAGGATTGCTGGAAGTACACTGACTGTTACTCCAACCATCTGGAATTAGAAAGAGAAAAATCAAAATAAATTCATTAAGGCAGTGGTTTTATCAGCAATAAACAAGATAAATAGAGGTCAATACCTATTTTTGTTTGTATTGTAATTCCCAGTAAGCAAACCCTTATGTGTTTGGGCCCAATAACACACTTTACTGACACACTCTATATCGGATTTAACAAAATGGCATACATTAAAACACAGGGTGTGTCAGTCTCATAGCTTGAAGAAGCCATGTATCAAATTTGATCTGAACTAACATACCAAGGTTAACTCTACAAGTCACGCTCTGTGTAAGAAAATAAAATAATATAACATTTTCAGATGCTGATATTACTCACAGGTGGATTGTAGGTAGAGGCAAGGGTAGCTGCTGGAGGAGAACTGGCTGTGCCAGTTGGTGTAATAGAAACCCTCACGGTCAATCCAAAGCCACTGGTTCTGAGAGGCAAAGAACATATGTGTGAGGAAGTGTTGTCTTAGTCTCTTCAGTTACTCTCATATCCATTCTGTGTAAGTCTAGACCCACTTCTGACCAGGTCCTAAGTTTGATCTGGACTGACTGAGGTGGTGTTTCTTTTTTTCTAAAACTCTACCTGCAGCCAGAAACCTCCCAGCCAAGCAGTAGTCCGACCTGCTGTCTGTGTCATCTGTTGGAGGAAGCTGTACTCTCTGGGGTTGGCAACTGAGGCCAGATTGCCACCCAGACTATTGCAGTACTCCTATTGGATAGATGAACCACAAAGAGATGTATCATTAAGCTGCAGTGTGAACTTAAAGCTCTGCGAGTCATGTGGCAGACTGACTGACCTACAAATATTTACAATCACCAAAGCTTTAGGTCAGGTGAAGCAGAGCCCATGAATTCTATATTTTCCATGAAAGAGTGTTTCTAAAAATTTACTCAACTAATTCAAAAACCATGGAAAATCTCATTATTCAACTGTAAATGTATAGTTTAGATCAGTGACAGTACCTCAGCAGAGATCCAGGACTTGGGACTATTGATGAACTTGAAACAACGAGAACCATAGCTGAACCAGCCATCTGGACAGAAGCTAAAACGAGCTGCAGGCAGGCAGACAGTAATGAATACTTCATTATTGTGTATACTTTTGTTTCTTTACTTTTAATCACGCTTTTATAGCATGTTTAACAGCCTCAAAAAGCATATAAAATGACATTTTAATGGGAGAGAAAAATATACTGATTAAGTAAATAAAGACATTTAATAAAAGCTAAAATTCCTATTGCTCATCAGTTTCACCACAGCATCCTTTCCAATCAATCCTCAGTAGGGGTGGCAAAAATATGGGCACTAGACTTAATAAGGTTACACATTCATACATATCCAAACTTCTCTAATGTGGCTGGCAGAGAGAGGTGTTTGAATTTGATTTGACTATGTGTTGCTGTTAATTAAAAGATTATTTACCAGTGAGCTAAACAAGATCAAAAAGGGAAGTCTTACATTGAGGTGTGTCTGCTCCCTCAAACTCTTGGGCTGCACAAAAACGAAAAACACAATCAGTGATAAAAAGGAAGATATATCTATATATATATAATTTTAAGAATATTCTCATTTGTTCCTACACACAAGATATGAAGCACTTTCAGCTGCCTTCAGGAGAAACTGAAATTGCATACAGGTCATTTATGTGCCTTGTAATGAGTCCAAGATAAATATGTGTGAGGTGGTTAAGGATGCACATTGCTATCCCTCAAACTCTGTAACAGTGCGATTCAAAATAACATTCACGTTGTGACTGTACTGATGATACTACACTTGAATATTTGAGATCATATTGAGGTCTAAGGTTGTGGCGCTGAAGCTCTGGCTGAACTGACCAGGGGCAGCAGCCACGTCTTCCTTCAGATTGACCATTGCTTCTTCTGTGGACAAACCACATGTGTGTTGGTTTTAGATTCTTACTGTCTTTGTACATCTTAAAACAAACACCTTCAGCACTCACCTGAAGCCTCATGATTGTCTTCTGCTGGAACTGCAGAGAAAAAAAGAGACACAGTCAGTAAAAATGGTGCATTAGTGACTCTCCCATCATTTCTTCAGGGTTGGCTGATTGAATCTGACCTGCCAGTGCAGCATAGAGGAGAGCAGAGAGGAGCAGAACAGTCTTCATGTTGATGCTCTGTTATGAAATACACAAAAACAGCCAATAAATATCCAGAAAGAGCAGAGGCATGAAGTCAGTGAATGAAAAGCTCTGCAGTAGGGTTCTTACCTGTCAGGTAAAGCTATTGTTCAAGTATCAGCTGAGTGATGCAGTAATGACGGGGAACTTCTCTGCTCTTTATATACACAAACTGAGTCACATCAGGTCACGTTCCTGTGGGCGTATGCAGGCCAGGAAGATATTTGCAAACTGTGCATAAAGGTATGTACTTGAACTCTGATCTGTTTGGTAAACAGGAAGTTATAATGTGCAAATTGTATCTGGCACATGTATTGTGATACATTGCCTCATGTTGTTTTGATTTGGTGCAATACAAAAACAGTGAATTGAAATGTATTGGATATTAACAGTGGTTGCTAAAAAATGACACACAGCAGCTGTGGAGAGATGACAAAGTTGGTACACGATAAGCATGTAACGATACTTAAAGGAAATAAGCAAGTAAATGAAAACAAGGACAAAAAAAATGAATGACGGTTCTTGTGACATATTCAAAATATACACAAGCTATGACATATGAACAGGACTGACTACCAAATAAAAAATAACACTAGCCAAATCATATTAGCAGAACAATAACAAGGCAAGTGGAGTAAATGTGAAAGTAGTCTTTAAAATTTTAAAAACTTGTCTGAGTAGTAATGCTATACTTTAGACATGATACTCAAACATCACGTTTTCCTGAGGCACAATGACGCATTTATGAAACAATGTTTATGGACATTTAAGCAGTAAAACCAGAAAAATAAACTGTATCTTATTTCCTTATGACTATTTAGCAGAAGTCCTTTTTCTTTGGCAGTGATGCAATGTTTCAGTTAGGAAATCCATTGTTGATTGACTGGAACAATAAAGACATTTTATAATAGATCCAACCATTCACTTCCGCTTATCCTTTTCAGGGTCGCGGGGGGCGCTGGAGCCTATCCCAGCTGGTTGAGAGGCGGGGTACACCCTGGACAGGTCGCCAGTCTGTCGCAGGGCTAGCGCAGAGACAGACAACCATTCGCACTCACACTCATTCCTGCATCCCCGCATTCTATGGGCAATTTAGATTGATCAATTAACCTATCCCCACAAACTGCACCCAGAGAGAACCCACGCAAATACGGGGAGAACATGCCAACTCCACACAGAAGGTGGCACCTTCTGCTAACCACCGTGCCACCGTGCTGCCCTCTATATATATAAAAGAATGATGCTGGACCTTTTAGCTATAAAACCTGATGCACAGGCTCAAGGATGTTGATCAGAATTTACGGAATTAACTTACAGGACAACTTCTGGCAAGCTGATTTACACAAATTCAACAAGAAAGTAACATAAAATAACAAAAAATGTATGTTATTTTAGTGCTGTCAAAATTAATGCGTTAACGCAAATTAATCCGCTATAACGGTCAATGCAATTAAAAATTTTAATGCATTTAACGCATCTGGAGTGTAGAATGCCTCAAAATCCCTGAAATGTTTCTGTCAAAGCATTTCGGGCAGTTTGTCCAAGTAGAGTTACCTTCGCACATGCCCAAATGGGCAGTTGATCTGATAGTGACGGGCAGCTGAACCAATCAACTCAAAATGGAAGATGATAAACGCACATTGGACCTCTTGATGGGAAATTTGAGTATTAAAAAAATAACAAGACGGAACAGTCAACCGGCATAAAGTGTTATGCACATTGTGCAAGAAGGAATTTTCTTTTCACCAAAGCACTTCCAGCTTAAAATATCACATTGATGTGAACCATACGTTAGCCGGGCATGCTGCTAGGACTTTGGCTAACGCATCACCAAGCTTCCGACAAACCACTCACGGAGCATCAGGGACTCAGTAAGTCTACCTCGGATATATTGACTGACACAATTGCCAAGTGGATTGCAACAAACTGCATACCTGGTAACATCGTTGAGAACACGCGCTTTACATAGTTTTGGTTCCTCGTTTGGTTCCTTGGACTTGAAGTGCCTCCCCAAGAGTGACAGAGAGAGAGTGGATAAATGTTTGTGGAGTTTTTTCTTAACATGAATGTTCAAGATGTTCAATAAACATGTTAAGTGCGTATATTTTCCCTTTTTTCTCGAGCCTGTTTGCTCATGCAAAATGAAATGCAATGAATATAGAATAAAAATGAATAATATTTAATCGTGATTAATCAAAATTAATCCACAGTAACCCTGTGATGCATCTGATTAAACATTTTAACTGTTTGACAGTGTTAAGATAAATGTACTTTTCTTAGTGCTTATTTTCTGCTTATTTTTGTCTTATGCAGGCCAGTATATTAAGAGGCCACTTTTCAGTCATAAAGTGTGTCAAAGGTCATAAACTGCTGAGCAAGACTGAAACACTGTACAGAACAGGAAGTCTTGTGTAGAGCTGCAGAGGCAGAGTGTAGCCTAGAAGTTGTTTTGATCAAAACTGTGTATGACGTGTAAGTACCAAAATAACATGAGGAGCTAGGGTGCAGACGTTTTTGCAGCTCTGTAGCAGACATGTAGTATCAGAAATAGACCAAGTGATGGTTTAGTAGGGTAGGAGGGAGCTGACTATAATATAGGCTATAGGCTTGTAATGCTTGAGATCTGCAGATGCTTCGCACCGTGCACATCCCCTTTCCAGAAAGTAGTGATTGAATAAAATGATTATAAATACTTTGACCACACTGAGTCGCATCTTCTCTGTCCAGTAGAAGAATAAAAGAACTGGGTTCAATATTTGGTGTTTCCGCCCGGTTTCTTTTACGGCTGAGAGGACAAATTTGTCCCAAGGTGGAATCGTGAAATGAGGCGAACAGAGGACCAGTCCAATAGACTTTAAAGGTAAGCACCACCTGTTAAAGCAAAGTGTGCATATTGGATGAATTCTAAATTATCTGTTCGGTGAGTTAACGATCTTCACTGTTAAATTGGCTCAGTAGTGATGAAACATTACAACAAGAGATTTAAAAGGTAACCACAGCCTGTTGATTAATATGCGAATTGTGCTGAAATGAAAAACTAATCTAAAGTATAAAGTCTGCTCGGTAGATTTCTGGGGAATGTCCATTGTGATGAACTTTCAATTTACAAGAACTCACGTAACAGTTACTTTTGTCCTGTCTGGAGAAGAGGTCTGGTGAATGTTTATTGTTGTGAATATTGGGGCAAGCTTTAAGTGTGGCATGTTAAGTGTGATTTTTCTGGTAAGACAGGGGAAATTGTAATAGGATAATTGGGCACAGAGTAAATAACTCAATTAGGACGGGAGTGGGCGGACTCCTAGGAGCGCGAGTTCTGTTCAAGGCTTGGAATCCTCACCTTCCTGCAGACCTGTGGGTCAGACTGGCGGCGTCCGGGGTTTCTAGGTTGGCTACCTTCAGACCGGGGACCTGTAAATAGCTAGTGGCTGTAGTCCACTTAGAGGGGTTAAAGTTCTCTCTCTCGCGCTGTTTGGTCAGCAGGGCTGGGCCCGGGCATTGGTCAAGACAGGCGGTTCAAGTCCCCAGTAAATGTTCTTAAATTTAAAGGCGACTTGGGTTAAGGTTTTAGGGGTTCAAGTCCCTGCGGCACTGATAAACTGACCTCCTATCAGTGTTAATTTCCTTTGTCTGGCACTTAAGACTCTGTTGTGCTGTGCATTGAAGAACTGTGCTAATTGTGCCGAAGATTTGTGCTAAAGGAGTTCTGCTAACTATGCTGAGGATTTTGATGTAAAGGATTTGGTCAATATTTGATGGTTTAATCTAAAATGCAGATAGAAGGATCAGAGAATGAAAGTGTTAATAACTAGTGATGAAAATGATATTAAATAAATGTCTTAGTGTGTTATTACAGGTAATGGACCTGGCTCAACCTCCTCCATGAGTACAGCGGCCAGAACAAAATGATAGATTAACATAATTGGAATGACAAACAGGCCAGGTTTTGGCTCTCATCCTGTGCTTATCCTGAGAAGAAGCTCCAAGGACGGTTAATCTTTTCCTGAAGACAAAAGGCAGCTCCAGAGCAACAGCGTTGACTTCAAGTGTTAATAGCAGGTGAACACACAGCAAGACTGACCTAAAACTCTGAAGGGTCCAGCAGCATGTACAAATACCATCGTGGATGGAAGCATGTGCTCTTAATCACAAGTTGGGAAGTTCACCAGTGACATCATTGTGTGGGAATGGACTTGCGGGGACTGTCTGAGTTTCACATTTGCCATGCTGGGAGTTAAGCAGCAAAATAAGAAACTGAAAAGAGGCAGAGAGAATGAACAGAGAAGAAGAAAAAGCTCATTGGGCCTGTCATTGCTGCAGATGTCGGGGAGCAGGAAGCAGCTGTGATGAGTGAGGAGATGAGGGCTTGGGTGAGAGATGAAGGCTGGTGTTGTTGAAGTGAGAGCATATGAAAATTGGGTTGAAAATTGAGGCTGACTGACTTGTGGAGGTTGAGAAAGTGTCCAGAGCATCGCAACAGAGAGGTAAATAAAATAAAGAAATAAAGGAATGAATAAATTAATAATTACATAAATGAATAAAAACATACATACACAAATAGAAATATGTGAAATTCTTTTTGGAGAGAATCAGGAGCTGGGGGAGACAGTTTGAATCCACAGCTCCACGCCAATATGCATGCATTAATCTGAATACAAACCCATACATGCAATGAAGACCAGCTTACACTCATGAATGCTAATATATCACATAAATGCTAAATAGTGTAGATTTAACAGACACTTGTTATCAAATGCTGAGGTTATCCATCGCTGAGAAATAACTCTCCAAGTTGCAGGACAACAGGTTGACTTTTGTGAAAAGGAAAAGAGACTGGTATGACCAACCAGTGATCAGACAATAAATTTAGTTTTAAAATAGTAAATTGTGAGAGGTCTTTTGCTGATTGAGCAACACCAGTCATTACTGTATGAAGAAAATTCAATTTTGTGGTAATATTTTGAATATGCATTTCTGTTGTCATGCCAACTTGCTGAGCTATGAGTCAATATGTAAATTAGTTGAGTGTTCTTAGATAAGGGAAGACGATTTGGTTTCACAAGTGAATAGATTAAAATAGAGGGTTGGAAACTAAAAAAACTGAGTTTCCTGTTTTGGGTGTATGAGTGAAGCTTGCACTGAGAGAAACATACACTGTAAAAAAAATATTGTAGAATTTACATTGAATTACTGGCAGCTGTGGTTGCCAGAATTTCACCTTGAAAAATAAATTGTAAATGTAGAACACAAAACGTATCCTATTTTGGTAACCTTAAATTTCACAGTAAATAATAATAATTTTTTTTACAGTAAATGACTATGAATTTAAACATAAATTATGTGAAAACAACAGACATTCTGTGAACCTGATTACAGTCTTACTTCGTTAAATATAGTGAAACTGTATAAAACAATACGGTATCATACCTAAAAAGTTGAATATTACGGTAAATTACTGGCAGCTGTGGTTGCCAGAATTTCACCGTGGAAAATATAGTGATAATGTAGAATATTGTGAGATTATTATATTATCTTATGCCATGTTATACCCCTGATTAATGATTGTGAAATTATTATGTAGTAGTAGTTTGCTTTATTCTCCTGAAGAGGTGATAACTATTAGATTTATTAAACTGATTTGTATTAGATTAGACTGCTGATTTATTGTGAATGAATGATATTGTTTTATGATGCATTATACTGCTGAGTTATAAGAAATACCGTTTTCAGAGAGTCATGGCCTTATTTATCTGATTAGAAGAGAACAGAACATACCGGAGAGGTTTTCTGCCCCATCTCATCAGGAGGAGATAAAACAAGGAGCCGAGGTCATAACTTAGGCGCCGTGTGAGAGAAAGAATGTGAATGTTTAGATTTTTACGACTAGGTGGGGGCCACTAGAGGCTATCAGAGCTTGAGTAACCCTCCACCAGTTTGAGATTTGCTGTGACCCTCTTCATGCATCTCTCCCCATCCGGATGGTTTGTGCTCATAAGTGTTGAATTGTATGGAAATAAATAATTATTGATTGAGCATTTATACACCGAGTATTGTCCTTCCTTCAGCCCAAAGATTAAAAGAATTGGGAGACTTTGACAACTTGGTGCCGTGACCCGGATCTTTGGTGTGCTGAGGAAGGGCAGATTTGGCCTGTGGTGAGATCGTGGGGCGAGGCGAACAGAGGGCCGGTCCAAACAGAAAGGTAGGCACAGCCTGTTGTATTATACCAAATGTGCATATTGGGCTTTCCAAATTAATCTGTTCGCTGAGTTACACGTATTTTCACATTAAATTTGTCGGTGTCTGGTTTTCGGCGCGAGATACTAACATCATAAGTTGAGGCTGAATTCCAGTGTGTCATAGGAACGGGCTCTAACAAGAAACTAATAACATACTACGTTGAGTCTAGTTGCAGCCCATGTTACCTTCCACATTTAACTTTGTTTAAGACTGGCCTCTGTGGCAATAAGATAGTAGAAACTCTTTCGGAGATGCGGCCATAAGTTCAGTACATAGAATAGAGGTTTGAAGTTGGTTTATGGTGCGGTTATGCTCCGGTGATGCGGCCATAAGTTCTGGCTTGTGGTGCGGTTATGCTCCGGTGATGTGGCCATAAGCTCTGGTTTATGGTGCGGTTGTGCTCCGGTGATGCGGCCATAAGTGCAGTATAAGGGTAGCTGGTTTGTGGTGCGGTTGTGCTTCGGAGTAGTTCTAAATTGAGCTCAGAGGTTTCTGTGCGTGTTTCTGCGAGTGAGATGCGCTTTCTGTGTGTTTCTGTGTGTGAAATATGAGCATGGTGACAGTGATGGTTGATGTGTGAATTGGAGGACACTAGTGCGAAGAAAATGCTTTAAAATCAAAGGTTGATGTCTAGTGTACCTGTGGAAATTAAAGGTTGCCCTGGGGTTGGCTCCCCCACCGTACGTTGGACGCGGCGTACGGACCAGCGGCGTCTGGAGGTCCAGGTTTATCACCTGAGAGCTGAGGGCCCTCAAACGATAACAGAGTAACACTGATATCGCTGTGTAATCACGGGTTTACATTTATTCTGGAATAGAACAAGAAAATGCTTTGACATCTAAGGTTGAGTTCTATCATAGGTAAAAGATAAAAAGGTTGAATTCCTCGTTTCAGTGGTTGAAATTGCTGTGTGCCTGTCCCCTGACGAGTGTAAAATTAAATAAAGAGGGAATTTGGAGCCACATAGAGATAGATGGGCATGATTGGGTGTATTACTCTGTGGTGTAAGAAAAAAAGAAAAAAGGAATAGAGGAGTTAAAGCAGTAAGAGGTGAGTAGTGGTGTGAAATATGTTGGGTTTTAAATCTGACGTAGAGAAAGGAGAAATAAAGCAAGAGTGGAGAATTATTGAGAAGCAGAGAGAGGAATGTGTTGGGAGACTGGCGTGCAATTTGCGCTGTAAAGGTGGGCGTGTTGCCTGCTTGCCTATTTAACAGTGATGAAAATGATATTAAATAAATCTCTTAGTGTGTTAATACAGGTGGCTACGGACCTGGACCAACCGCCCCCCACAAGCACAGCGGCCGAAGCAAAATTATAGTAATGGAAACCACACCCAGCAAGAATCAGCAGCTGTGGAAGAGACAGCAGCGAGGAGAGAATTAGTTTTAACACATTAGGGCCGACAGACTTGTGGAGGTTGGGAAGGCGTCCAGAGCATCGCAACAAAAGGTGAAACAAAAACACACACAAGCAGAGAAAGGTGAGAGAAAGGCTCCTTTTAAGGTAATGCCTTGTTTGAGAAAAAGTTATAAATAACCCGCCTACAAATGCACACTCACGCAATGAAAAAACAGCTTACACTCATGAACACGTGAAGATTTTTCGGCAAGATTGAAGCAGGGAAATTAGGTGTATGTTAAATTTAACATACACCTGTTGTTTTTAATGATGAAGTTTATCCATTACTAACAAATAAACCCTCTGGGTTGCAGGACAACAATTTAACTTCAAAGAAAAAGAAAATAAAGAGACTGGTATGACCAACCAGTGATGAAACAACAAATTTAGTGGTTAAGTGATTACTGAAGGAAGGAAAATTCCTTTTTTTGTGCTTTTAAACATGATCTTAAGAATTTGAACATGTGCATGTTGTCCTGTCAACTTGGTGGGTTATGAGTTAATTATATCGTGAGAAAGAAAAAAAAAAGGGGGGGGGAGAGAAGGCTGACACAGGGCCTGGCCCGGTGTTTCTCCCATCTCTTTGTAACACAGCCAACACAACATTATTTTCCTGTTCGTACACTTCTGTTGGTTTTTGTTTTGTTTTGTTTTTGTTTTTTCTCTTTATGTTTAATTATAGGCTGCTTTGCCGGCCCTGGAAGCCGAGGCTGACCTGGACTCCTGCTCTCCCCTCTACCATCTTTCACGTGACCCTGACCAAACGCTGCAGCAGCTGGACCCACAACAACAACCTGAAAATGTCAACAGTGCTGCAGGAAAGCGATCTCATGTAGTGGAGACGGAGGGTGTTAAACCCAAGGCCTGTTTCACTACACGGGGGAAATTTCCAGACAGCTTCAGTGGACAAAACTGTGACGAGACGCCCATTAAGCCCGAATGAAAAGTGAGGCCGAGCAACATGATGCTGACCTTGATAACCCTGCATTAACACTGTGCAGGACAGTGATGGACCAACACGGATGATCGGGCAGCAAAAAGGGTGTGCCAGAGACAGGAGGAGCAACTGAGGTCAAAAGGCACCTCAGAATGGACAAAAACACAGAGGAAGATGCAGGTTTCACCTGCAGTGAGCATGGACACTGGAGAAAAGGACTGCTCCAATTGGGGCCAGAACTAGGATGGACTGAACTTTGAACAGCAGCAGCAATGGTGGCAAACAGACTGAAAAGGAGGAGGGCAGGACCCCAGGGCACGCTTCAGGCCATGGTTTACCCAGAACACCAGAACAGGAAAGTGATGAACACAAACACACACAAACACACACATCTACATGCACTGATGCAGAATGAAAAGAAACACACACATGAACACATGTGCACTCGTTGATTGAGTGAGAAATGACACACTCACAAATCGAAATGCTGATTCACTGAGAAGTGATCCACACACATACACATGCACACGCTTGTGCAATGAAGAGTGATGCACACACACGCTGATGCAATGAAGAATGCTTTGCTAGCAAATGCTTATGCTGATATGCAAAATGCTGCACACAAACATCCCAATACATAATTTTTATGAGGAGCCATTGATTACTTAGAATGTGTTTTATGTCACCCAGAGGGCATTTATGTAGATTTAAGGAACAAGGACTAAAATTGTCTGGTTATGAAAACAATGTCTGTGCGTGATGTCTGTTTATGGCTCAAGGCCTTGACTGAATTCTTTGCTGTGCTTCACACAGCCCTGATGAGGAACAGTGGCACAGAGTGAAAATGATGAACTAATAGTGTAAGTTTTAGGTCGGAGTACCGCATTTTCTGTGATTGAGATTTAATTCAAGGAGGAACAAAAGGTGCTACGGTACCTGAGGTTCTCATTCCTTCACAATATTGTCCCGGCAGGAAACAAAACTTTCCTGTGAATTTCTGGTTGATTTTTGGGTTTTGCTTAGTGATAGCTTGATTTTATCAGTGAGCTTTGGGTTGTTTTCTTTCTCTAAGCGAGAGAGAGATGATTTTATGTTTGGACATGTCTGCAACGGGCCCTAGTATGTGTTATTTTATTAGTATTTTGTTGGTTACGTCTGTTTTCGTTTTTGTTACAGTGCACTGAGATAAAAACATCTGAGAGGTGTGATCCACCGGTGGTGATATTTTGTGAGTTCATGATTTAACAATCAGCTCTTTAAACCAGGCCTGAAAGATTGAAATTTAAAGCGCTATGAATTTTTTTTTACTGAAAACAGTTGCAAAGTGTGCTTCTCCATGATTGTAATGGGCTTGGGAGAAATTCACTTATAGGGGACACTGATCACATGAGAAGTCCTGAGTCTAAAAGGATTGCAGCGAGTCAATCCAGTCAAAAAAAACAAAACAAGGAATTGTTTTCCTTTTAAAATGATGATGTCATCTTGCTGGTGATGGATACTCGAATAGGTTGCGTGTGAGACTCCATTATCAGCAACATCTGGTATGAATGTGTGTGAATGTATGCATGTGACTGGACTGGGATGGACTGATGACTAAAAGTTTTAACTGACTTGATGTTGAGACAAAGCCTGTACCGACTTTAGGATTAGTAAATGTCGACAAACAATTCACCCAGCCGGCAAGAGAAGGGTGGATGTTTCACTTTGTTTTGTTTTGTTTTTGCAGGAGCAGGAGGATAAGATAGACTGGAGAGGAGAATTTCTGATGCTTTTTGAGATATGATGTCACTAACCTTTTCTTTTAATTTTCTAGCTCCGGTGAATTGACACATGGGAGTGTGTCAAAAAGGGGGAAGTTGAGAAGTTGAGTTTTAACATCAAACAATGGTTATATGAACATTTTTATGACCCTATTTGTGTGTTTTAATAATTTAGATATGGCAAAACTTAAGCTTATAATGTGTTAGAATTAAAAATGGTTAATTTGTTTTTGATTTCTTTACTAAAATGAGTGGTTATAATCATTTTCATACACACATTGCAAATGTGCTCATAATGAGTCTTTTGAAGGTCATAAGCTTCGTTCGGCGTGACTGTCCGGACTGATATATTGTAGGTATTGACTTTGAGTGCAGAGGATGCAAACACCCTTACACACACATAGATTATGATTAGAATAAGTCCCTGGGTTAGAGAGTCCTGAACATAATATTCTACACCAAATTTGAATCACTAGAAGAGCAATGGACAACAACATTAGATTATTAAGGCTAGGCAGAGAGGTGTTTTGGTTTTCTGCCTTACAGAGAAAGGAACAGACACCAGGCGAGGTCAAGACAGCAACTGGGGTCAAGTGTCATGCAGTTTGGGCTCGTACTAGTCACCTCAAGAGGAGGGATTCCAGAAGCACAGCAATAACCATGAAGGGGTTGGCGAAAATTCAGGAACACCAGACCAACGAGGTTCAAGAGGCTGTCGGTAAAAAGGGGGACACGGCTGTGACCCCAGAATCCACAGATCGTTGTTTGAAATAGGAGCAGAATAATCCCCTGATCTGTGCACCGACTAAAGGGTGGTCTAACCCCCGAGGTCAAAGAAAGAAGAGAAGCAGTGAATCACCCAACTGGAAGACACTGGTAGCTGCAGCAATAACATAAAGATTAAAAGCTCCTAAGACAGAGGTTCTAGTCTAAGTACATTTGAGGGTATAAGGTAGCACCAAAATGGGGGTGGGAAACTGGAGCATCAAAATAAATCTGTGGGAGAACTGGAGAGTGATGGGAGTGTCATCTGTAACTGCTGTTATTGTTGTAAATCTAGTTTTTCTTGCATCTGAACTGTGCAAACAGAGAGGTCATCCCACATATGGTCCACCCGTTAAAGGGGGACAGAGGGCCTCAAAGGCAAGAAGAAATGGACCTCGTAATGTTGGATTGCAAGTAGGGATGCAACGATACCAATTTTTTCAAACCGATCCGATACCGATACTTGGATCTGAGTACTTGCCGATACCGAGTACAAAAACCGATACTTCTACCACACACAAGTTAAACTTAACCAGTAGTAAAGAAACGACCCCAGACAACTCTTTAACCCAAACGAAACGTTTACTGAACGTAAGGGCAGAGACAAATACTGTACAACACATCCCTTTTTTAAACTCAAATGATATTCCAATTCCTTAACCAAATGAAATACACTGTATAAATGACATAATTCCCTTTCAAATTATATTAAACAACCCAACTTATGTTATCACCTTTTGGTAAGTGACTCACTAATATACACTCCAAAACACGTTATATAAATCCACTAAACACACAATATTCACACATGGGCTCCACACACTCACATTCACACTTGTTGCAGGTCTGTTTGCTGCTCACGCCGGACGATGGAGAAAAATCCTCTTCTCCCCAGTAAGAGCACAAAAGTCTGACTTACAGTTCCGTTGCTCGGTAGGTCGCCGTTCACCAGTCCCACAATAAATCCACTCCTTGCGGACCCGATGCTGTCTCTGCTACAGCACGTTAGCGAGTCACTGTCCAGCTCTCCGACAGTTCATAGCGGCTGCCTCCTTGGCGAAGCCAAGCAGTCCGGGCTAGCCTTTAGCCTCGGCGGTCGTAGCTGGAAACACAGCACGTTGGTGCGACCATTGAAACAAAAAGTCACTTCACCCACACTCTGTTGTGAAGCTCTCACACGGTCAGCTTTCTAGTCACACACTCTTTTGTGCTGGTTAACCTCAGTAAAACTAGCCGGGTCTCTCACTTTGGTTCAGCTAACCTCGTTCATCTCTCCATGCCGTTCTCTTCTCCTCCTCCATTGCAACAGATACACAGGTCCCGTTTTATGCTACCTTCACGGGCCTCCAGAAAATGAGAACTCTGAAAAATATTTTAACTCCCTTCAGAGTTACATACCATAAAATAATACTTTTATGATTAACATAACAGTTTGATTGCTCTAATTACCTGTATTTACCTTGCGACATATTACAGGGCAAATTACATTCAGGGTAGAGTTACATCACATAACATCAACTGTGAACACCTTATGTTACCGTGGCGTTTAAGTCCATGGGAATTATGAGTATCCACTCCCAAATTCCCATCCGGGCTACATTAGTATCGGTTCATGGTATCGGTTAACTTTTACGAGTACGAGTACGCACACATTTTACAGTATCGGCCCCGATACCCGATACCAGTATCGGTATCGGTGCATCCCTAATTGCAAGATGTAAGTGATCTCTTTGAAAAAGAGATCAAAAGGGGGAATTGTGAGATTATTATATTATCTTATGCCATGTTATACCCCTGATTAATGATTGTGAAATTATTATGTAGTAGTAGTTTGCTTTATTCTCCTGAAGAGGTGATAACTATTAGATTTATTAAACTGATTTGTATTAGATTAGACTGCTGATTTATTGTGAATGAATGATATTGTTTTATGATGCATTATACTGCTGAGTTATAAGAAATACCGTTTTCAGAGAGTCATGGCCTTATTTGTCTGATTAGAAGAGAACAGAACATACCGGAGAGGTTTTCTGCCCCATCTCATCAGGAGGAGATAAAACAAGGAGCCGAGGTCATAACTTAGGCGCCGTGTGAGAGAAAGAATGTGAATGTTAGATTTTTTACGACTAGGTGGGGGCCACTAGAGGCTATCAGAGCTTGAGTAACCCTCCACCAGTTTGAGATTTGCTGTGACCCTCTTCATGCATCTCTCCCCATCCGGATGGTTTGTGCTCATAAGTGTTGAATTGTATGGAAATAAATAATTGTTGATTGAGCATTTATACACCGAGTATTGTCCTTCCTTCAGCCCAAAGATTAAAAGAATTGGGAGATTTTAACAATATATAACGGTATACTTTATTGATAAATGTAAAATTCACAATAAAGAATCATAAACCTGTTCATGGTAACTCATGTAAAAGCAACAAACATTCCATTAACCTGATTACAGTTTTGCATTGTTAAATACAGTGAAACTGTATAAAATAAATATTAAAATGTTCAATATTACGGTAAAATACTGGTAGATGTGGTTGCCAGAATTTCACCGTGGAAAATATAGTGAGAATGCAGAATACATGGTAAATGGTAAATGGCCTGTATTTATATAGCGCTTTAATAGTCCCTAAGGACCCCAAAGCGCTTTACATATCCAGTCATCCACCCATTCACACACTGGTGATGGCAAGCTACATTGTAGCCACAGCCACCCTGGGGCGCACTGACAGAGGCGAGGCTGCTGGACACCGGCGCCACCAGGCCCTCTGACCACCACCAGTAGGCAACGGGTGAAGTGTCTTGCCCAAGGACACAATGACCGAGACTATCCAAGCCGGGGCTCAAACCGGCAACCTTCCAATTACAAGGCGAACTCCCAACTCTTGAGCCACGATCGCCCCCCTACATATACATAATGGTATACTTGTTGATAAATGTAAAATTCACAGTGAACTTTGGTTTTTGTACAATTATTACATTGAAATAAAAAACTAATATAAAGTAGACCAGTTAAAATACATTTTTAATGAGCTTGATTACCGTCTCCTATTGACAAAGCACAGAAGAGCTGTACAATACAAAACATGCCGTTTTATTCAAAAGTTCATATTTACACAAAATTATTGGCAGCTGTTGCAGCCAGAATGACTTACATTCTTTGACTTTTTGTCATAATTTGCTAGAAAAATTAATAAAAACCAGTAGAGACAATGATTAAATTAAACAGTTAATATCCATCCATCCATTCGCTTCCACTTATCCTTTTTCAGGGTCGCGGGGGGCGCTGGAGCCTATCCCAGCTTTCATAGGGCGAGAGGCGGGGTACACCCTGGACAGGTCGCCAGACTGTCACAGGGCTAACACACAGGGACAGACAATTCAATTCAATTCAATTCAATTTTATTTATATAGCTCCAAATCACAACAAAAGTCGCCTCAAGGCGCTTTATATTGTACAGTAGAAAGCACAATAATAAATAGTGCATTGAAGGACATGTCCTGGTCAAAAATGACTCCAAGGTTCCTCACAGCATTACTGGAGGCCAAGGTAATGCCATCCAGAGTAAGAATCTGCTTAGATACCATATTTCTAAGATTTTCAGGGCTGAGTACAATAACCTCAGTTTTATCTGAATTAAGAAGCAGAAAGTTAGCGGCCATCCAGGTCTTTATGTCTTTAAGACATTCCTGCAGTTTAACTAATTGGTCTGTGATACCTGGCTTCATGGATAGATAGAGCTGCGTGTCATCTGCATAGCAGTGAAAATTTATGCTATGTCTTCTAATGATGCTGCCTAAGGGAAGCATGTATAATGTAAATAGAATTGGTCCTAGCACTGAACCCTGTGGAACACCATAATTGACCTTAGTGTGTGAAGAGGACTCTCCATTTACATGTACAAATTGGAGTCTATTAGATAGATATGATACAAACCACTGCAGTGCAGTACCTGTAATACCTACAGCATGTTCTAATCACTCTAATAGGATATTATGGTCAACAGTATCGAACACAGCACTGAGGTCTAGCAGGACAAGCACAGAGATGAGTCCACTGTCAGAGGCCATAAGAAGATCATTTGTAACCTTCACTAAAGCTGTTTCTGTGCTGTGATGAGCTCTGAAACCCTTCGCATTCACACCTAACCCCCGGCCTGATGGTGGAATTGAACTCAGCACCTTCTTGCTGTGCAGTAACAGTGCTAACCACCGTGCCACCGTGCTGCCCTAAACAGTTAATAATTAATAATCAAATTAATGACTAAAAAGGCACTGATCTAATTAATATCAAACTTAAAACAACCAAAAACAAATAAGTACATAATAAACAGTCAAACAAAGTTTAAAACACTTGATACTTGCAGTGGTTGGCTGGGGGTGAAGTTTCTTTTTATCCAGATTGATAGTAGAGGGCTTTCAAAACAGTCTCTGATGGTATCGGAGGATCTGGAACAGGTTTTGGATCCAATATGTTTGAGGACTTGCATGTTGTTCTTCAGATGCTTCAGATGTACATTAGCATTCTTTCCTTGCAGTCTGAAAGCAAATACAAAGCACAATAACGCAAACTGCCCATTTCAAAAGCAAATATACAATCTTACATCTAATAGAGCTGACACAATTAATCGTATAATGATTTACAATTGTGATGCATTGCAATGCGGACATAAAGCATTCTTAATCCATTCAGAAGAAACTAATCGATTATTAAATACAGTCCCGATCAAAAGTTTAAGACCACTTGAAAAATGGCAAAAAATCATCTTTTGCATGGTTGGATCTTAACAAGGTTCCAACAACATGCAACAAGCAGAAATGGGAGTGAGACAAAACATTTAACTTACATTTCACAAACTTAAACTGGGACAGGTTGTTTTACAGCAGATCAAATATTTAGGACCACATGCCTTTAAAAGGCCAAATCTGTGCAAAACTGTGGATTCATTGTCATTTTCTGTCAGGTAGTCACACTGTCAGGATGTTCTGATGGCAAAAGCAAAAAAACGTTCCCTTTTGAACATGGTCAGCTTGTTGAACTGCATAAGTAGGGTCGCTCACAGCACACCATCGCTGCTGAGGTGGGATGCAGTTAGGACGGTCATCTCCTAAATAATTCTGGGGGTTATGGAACAAAAACGTGAAGTGGAAGACCTAAAAAATCCTCAACCAAAATTAAGGCAAGAACCCAAATGAAGTCAGAAGTGGGTTTGTACTATCATGCTGGGTGAAAAGGGGGTCTCAGGAAATAAGGTAGGACAGCTCACAGCCCGGCGTAGACGCGAGGTGCTGTCTTAGAGCTTCATTTATTTGTTTGATTTATTTGTTGTTGATCAAATTAATTATGCCAAAACAATACATGAACATTGAAGAATACACAATCCGTTGGGCAGAGGTGGGTAGTAACGAGTTACATTTACTTGAGTAAGTTTTTGAAAAAAATTTACTTTTAAAGTACCTTTTTTGCACGATACTTTTTACTTTTACTTGAGTACATTTGTGAAGAAGGTACTTTTACTCCACTACATTTGCAAAATTCGACTCGTTACTTTGAAAAAAAAAATAATTAGTTTAACACATTAGATAATATGCCGCCAGTGGAGTTTCCGGTAACTTTTTTACCAATCAGATATGGCCATGCAGGAAACGGTAAGTTTTCTCTAAATATCTTTTTAGCTGTGGTTAGCTGGATTTCAGTCTTATGTTACAGCAGCTGTGTCGAGCACGAGCTGCGAGTCATATTTTCGGTGCTACGTTGTAGTGAGATAAGTTTGTGGGTGTTTTGTGCAGCTTTGGCTGTCCTTTTAACTGCTCGCTGGTTAGCTAGCGTGAGCTATGAGCTAACAGCTAGCCTGGTTAAACAAGCTAGAGTTCCACGCACATGTAAACAGCTCGCCTCTACTGCTTTAACTGTTAAAACAGAAGGCAATACTGCGGGTGACAGGGTTTATTATGTGAAACAGCAGCTTGTTTAGTTTTAAAAGTCTGCATTAAGCTGGGCAAACACTGTGCGATTTTTTTTCAGTCGCGTTATTCAGCTCCTGCTCAAACTGTACAATTGAATCTCAGGGGTTAGAAGTTCATAGGTCACGATGCAGGGTCTCACACTATATGGCCTGATGCTCTGATGTGACCTGAGCACTCAAACTGTGCATCCATAATATGAAGCTTATCATACAAAATCTGTCTCTCGCTCTCCCTCTCTCTGTCTTTCACTCACACAGACACACACCATCAACTTTGCGAAATTACTAATGAAAAACATTGACCAGGCAGCTGTAATTGAGCAGCAATGTCCATCCAACTCTTTTCATGGTTGTTGTAGTCGTGATAATTTTGTGAGGCCACATTGAAAAGCCTCAGATACAGAAGCGTAGTACGGAAGTGTAGAGCTGCCACCCAGGCAAAAGAAAAATAGAGCTATATCACGTTATAATGTGAAAAGTATATTATTATAGTATACTATTGTTCTAACAAAAGTATATAGTTCTAGCAATATACTTTTCATGTTTGTACAATATGCTATCATGTAGGTACAATATACCTTTCCACCTTTGAACTATATAATATCATGTTATTACAATATACATAATTATCACGTTCATACGTGATAATTACAAACGTGATAATTATATTGTACAAATGTACAATTGAGATTAGACGCTACATTGCAGCTCCAGTCACGGCTTCCATCACTGTCTTTCTTGTCTTTTCCCAGAGTAACAGCCAAACAGTGCAAGGAGGATCTATTGGCTAGCACTGCTTAGCGTGCAAGGCCAAAAGTCCTTGCACGCATTCTTATTTTAAACTTAATCTGGAATTCATTGCAAACTGTTTGTGCGGGATATGAATGACAAGATTTTGTTTTTCTCCAGTGGGATCAAATTTTCTTGCCAAACATCCGCAGCTTGGCAGTGTATACAGCACTATAATGACCAGACCTAATTCTTTTGAAAACCATACATCTTTCCACAGGTCTCAACTTCATCAGACACCACCTAGACACAGAGCTGGATGAGGCCAGCACAAACAGCAGCCTAAATGACGAAGATGATGGATCCATGAGTTCAGGAAAGCCAGAAGCAGCGGAGCTGGAGAGGTACCTTTCATGTCCATTCACTGGAGGTGTGGATCTATTGCATGGCTTAACTCACATCAAGAAGCTGTCGATCAACATCAATACAGCTCTTCCTGCATCTGGAGCTTGTGAAGGACTTCTTAGTCATGCAGGACTACTCTAAACCAGAGTATTCCAACTTGCTGAATTCGAAAACATGACACATCAGAAACAGATTGTCACAACAAGAATCTGCAGTGTTTGACTTCTGGGCTGGATTGTGGTGCTGTCCTAGTCCTGGGAAAGTTTACCCAGCATTTGTGAGTTTTTTTTGGACTCGTTAAATTTGTTTATTTAAACATTCTATGTGATTGTGGGTTTGTTTAAACGGTACAGTATGGACTGTTCCCCATAATACCAGTTCTTTTGGTAATAAAAGTAATTGTTTCAGGTGATGTTATTCTTCGCGGTTGGTTATGGGCAATCATTCTATCATAGTCTAGACATGTTTAAATGAAAATCAATGTAATAAGAAAGTGTCACAGAATTTGATTTTACTTAAGCAATTGGGAAAAGAATGAATTATGACAACCTCAATCAGAATTCTCCAAAACACAGTCTTAACAATGTGGTGTATGCTGTACAGTGCAGCGAGGAATGCCCAGACCTCTACATTGGAGAGCCCAAACAGCCACTTCACAAGCGCATGGCACAACATAGAAGAGCCACCTCTACAGGACAAGACTCAGCAGTCCATCTGCATCTAAAGGATAAAGGACACTCTTTCGAGGATGCCAATGTTCACATTTTGGACAGAGAGGACAGATGGTTTGAAAGAGGAGTGAAAGAAGCCATCTATGTCCACTGTGAGCGACCATCTTTGAACAGAGGCGGGGGTTTACGACACCAACTGTCTGCCATCTATAATCCAGTTTTGAGTTCCCTCCCCAGACGCCTTAACGCCCACTCACATCCTGGGCCATCTGACCTCAGGAAATAACATGATAAGGTGGGGTCAAGTTTCACAATGAGCTCACCCTGGCTGAACCCTGGCTGATTGGGGACCCACACCCGTTTTCACACCTTGGCTCATGTGATTAGAGGATCATCAGGGGATCCTTTTGTCCCTCTTTGGGGGGATACTCCCACTGGGTTTAAATCTGGGACTCTCCGCCATTTGACCTTAGAACTGAAGAAGCTTCTCGGATGAGAGGTGAAACGTCTTCTAGCAACTTAAAGAAGCCCAGACGCTTTTCTTTGCAAGGTCCTTTGACTACGATGACCTGGATGACCTCTATAAAACAATATAAACAGAAAATAAGCACCAAGAATATATATTTATTTCGTAACATCACCAATAAAGGCGGCGATCAGCATCAAAAATTACGATATTAAAATAATCCTAGCACATCAAGGACAAGTATTTCTTTCTTGACTGTAATTAGTGATAGGAAAGAATAACATCAAGTCAGAATATGAAGAAATGGTGTGGTTTGTCTTGGTAAGTATGTTGAGTAACAGAGTTTTCAGCAAGGGAACGTTCAGTCCATGAGTACCTAAGAGCCAAAACAGAACAGCTGTAGTATTTAAGGTGTAGCAGTGGTTCATGCAATACAGTCATTTATGGCAATACCAGAATAACGCAGAAGCAACCTTTCTAGATGCCTTTTCTACTTGAAGTATGTACAAAGGTCCACTCTTTACACTTAAGTGCCATTAAATGCTAATTTGTTGAGTATGAGATTCATATCACTAATTAATGTCATTAATGCTTACTGAGAGTAAATTGATAAGTAAAAATGCATTTTCAAGACCCCACACATGCACTTTGTGGGGATAGGTTAATTGAACAATCTAAATTGCCCATAGGTGTGAATGCGGGAATGAATGTGAGTGCGAATGGTTGTCTGTCTCTGTGTGTTAGCCCTGCGACAGACTGGCGACCTGTCCAGGGTGTACCCCGCCTCTTGCCCTATGACAGCTGGGATAGGCTCCAGCACCCCCCGCGACCCTGAAAAGGATAAGCGGAAGCGAATAGATGGATGGATGGATGGATGGACATTTTCAAGACAATGAAGTTAGCAAAAAGGTTTAGGGTGTCATTAATTGGCGACTATTAATGTTCAGTTCATCTCAGTTCAGTTTTATTTACTTTAAGTATGATTTTTGCTACTGCGCCAGAAAGAAGACGACGGAGTCATTTCATGACTTATTTCATGATGAGGTGGCTGTAGCTCAGGAGGTAGAGCAGGTCACCTACTGATCGGAAGGTTGGTGGTTCGATCCTTGGCTCCTCCAGTCTGCATGTTAAGTATCCTTGGGCAAGATACTAACCCCAAGTTGCTCTCCGATGCATCCATCAGAGTAGTTTAGAAAAAGCACTAATTACAGATAAAGTGAATGTGGTGTGTTGTATCGAGTGCTTTGAGTACTCCGGGAGAGTAGAAAAGCGCTATATAAGAATCAGTCCATTTACCATTACATATTTGTCATTAAATTAGTGGTGCAGATTTAAAAATTTACCTGAAATATAGCACAAGTGTAAACGGTTCTTATAGTATGAAGACTGTGTCTGTTTTTATATATGTACTTTCTCAATAGTATAAAAAATGTTAACTAATTTAGGCTAGATCACAAGAGATTGGTAGCTACTCTTAACTTTCTGAGCCACTATTCTGCTGGCATATTGCTTGCTGCCAGTCAAGGAACTGAATTCTTCAAGTTTCTTAATGATTGCTATTCCCGTTCTGCTTGAATTTGGTTTCATTATTTGCTCTTATAACGATTATTATGAGATTATATTTTTATTAGTGCTGTCAATAGATTAAAAAAAAATTGTCTAATTAATCACACAATTGTCTGGAATTAATTGCGATTAATCACAATTACTTGATCAATAGCCTGGTTGCAATTAATTTTTTTCAACTTTATATTTAAGCTTGTAACAGACATTTACGCAATATAATGAAGTAAATGCAGGATAAACACAAAGAATGTATGCTTAAATTCAAAGAGAATTTGGATAGTTTTCTTCAGTTTTTTAACACAGGTTCTCTCCTGTGAAATACAAGTTTTTAAAAAACCTATATACTAATAGGTAAGTATACACCAATATATAATAATTAATCACTGTCAAACAGTTAAAATGTTTAATCAGATGCATCACAGGGTTACTGTGGATTAATTTTGATTAATCACGATTAAATATTATTCATTTTTATTCTATATTCATTGCATTTCATTTTGCATGAGCAAACAGGCTCGAGAAAAAAGGGAAAATATACGCACTTAACATGTTTATTGAACATCTTGAACATTCATGTTAAGAAAAAACTCCACAAACATTTATCCACTCTCTCTCTGTCACTCTTGGGGAGGCACTTCAAGTCCGAGGAACCAAACGAGGAACCAAAACTATGTAAAGCGCGTGTTCTCAACGATGTTACCAGGTATGCAGTTTGTTGCAATCCACTTGGCAATTGTGTCAGTCAATATATCCGAGGTAGACTTACTGAGTCCCTGATGCTCCGTGAGTGGTTTGTCGGAAGCTTGGTGATGCATTAGCCAAAGTCCTAGCAGCATGCCCGGCTAACGCATGGTTCACATCAATGTGATATTTTAAGCTGGAAGTGCTTTGGTGAAAAGAAAATTCCTTCTTGCACAATGTGCATAACACTTTATGCCGGTTGACTGTTCCGTCTTGTTATTTTTTTAATACTCAAATTTCCCATCGGGAGGGCCAATGTGCGTTTATCATCTTCCATTTTGAGTTGATTGGTTCAGCTGCCCGTCACTATCAGATCAACTGCCCATTTGGGCATGTGCGAAGGTAACTCTACTTGGACAAACTGCCCGAAATGCTTTGACAGAAACATTTCAGGGATTTTGAGGCATTCTGTACTCCAGATGCGTAAAATTTTTTATTGCGTTGATCGTTATGGCGGATTAATTTGCGTTAACGCATTCATTTTGACAGCACTAAAATAACATACATTTTTTGTTATTTTATGTTACTTTCTTGTTGAATTTGTGTAAATCAGCTTGCCAGAAGTTGTCCTGTAAGTTAATTCCGTAAATTCTGATCAACATCCTTGAGCCTGTGCATCAGGTTTTATAGCTAAAAGGTCCAGCATCATTCTTTTATATATATATATGGAGGGGAGCACGGTGGCACGGTGGTTAGCAGAAGGTGCCACCTTCTGTGTGGAGTTGGCATGTTCTCCCCGTGTTTGCGTGGGTTCTCTCTGGGTACTCCGGCTTCCTCCCACAGTCCAAAGACATGCAGTTTGTGGGGATAGGTTAATTGATCAATCTATATTGCCCATAGAATGCGGGAATGCAGGAATGAGTGTGAGTGCGAATGGTTGTCTGTCTCTGCGCTAGCCCTGCGAAAGACTGGCGACCTTTCCAGGGTGTACCCCGCCTCTCACCCTGTGACAGCTGGGATAGGCTCCAGCACCCCCCGCGACCCTGAAAAGGATAAGCGGAAGCGAAAGGTTGGATCTATTATAAAATGTCTTTATTGTTCCAGTCAATCAACAATGGATTTCCTAACTGAAACATTGGATCATTGCCAAGGAAAAAGGACTTCTGCTAAATACAGTCATAAGGAAATAAGATACAATTTATTTTTCTGGTTTTACTGCTTAAATGTCCATAAATGCCCATTTATAAATGCATCATTGTGCCTCAAGAAAACGTGATGTTTGAGTATCATGTCTAAAGTATAGCATTACTACTCAGACAAGTTTTTAAAATTTTAAAGACTACTTTTACATTTACGCCTCTTGCCTTGTTATTGTTCTGCTAATATGATTTGGCTAGTGTTATTTTTTATTTGGTAGTCAGTCCTGTTCATATGTCTTAGCTTGTGTATATTTTGAATATGTCACAAGAACCGTCATTCATTGTTTTGTCCTTGTTTTCATTTACTTGCTTAAGTATCGTTACATGCTTATCGTGTACCAACTTTGTCATCTCTCCACAGCTGCTGTGTGTCATTTTTTAGCAACCACTGTTAATATCCAATACATTTCAATTCACTGTTTTTGTATTGCACCAAATCAAAACAACATGAGGCAATGTATCACAATACATGTGCCAGATACAATTTGCACATTATAACTTCCTGTTTACCAAACAGATCAGAGTTCAAGTACATACCTTTATGCACAGTTTGCAAATATCTTCCTGGCCTGCATACGCCCACAGGAACGTGACCTGATGTGACTCAGTTTGTGTATATAAAGAGCAGAGAAGTTCCCCGTCATTACTGCATCACTCAGCTGATACTTGAACAATAGCTTTACCTGACAGGTAAGAACCCTACTGCAGAGCTTTTCATTCACTGACTTCATGCCTCTGCTCTTTCTGGATATTTATTGGCTGTTTTTGTGTATTTCATAACAGAGCATCAACATGAAGACTGTCCTGCTCCTCTCTGCTCTCCTCTACGCTGCACTGGCAGGTCAGATTCAATCAGCCAACCCTGAAGAAATGATGGGAGAGTCACTAATGCACCATTTTTACTGACTGTCTCTTTTTTCTCTGCAGCTCCAGCTGAAGAAGATCATGAGGCTTCAGGTGAGTGCTGAAGGTGTTTGTGTTAAGATGCACAAAGACAGTGAGACCAGAATCTAAAACCAACACACGTGTGGTTTGTCCACAGAAGAAGCAATGGTCATCCTGAAGGAAGATGTGGCTGCTGCCCGTGGTCAGTTCAACCAGAGTTTCAGCGCCTCAACCTTAGACCTCAATATGACCTCAGATTTCAAGTGTAGTATCATCAGTACAGTCACAACTTGAATGTTATTTTGAATCGCAATGTTACAGAGTTTGAGGGTTAGCAATGTGCATCCTTAATCAACTCACACATATTTAACTTGGACTCATTATAAGGCACATAAATGACCTGTATGCAATTTCAGTTTCTCATGAAGGCAGCTGAAAACATTCACAATAAATAAGGTGATGGTACATGAGGTAGCCTTTGAAGTCACACTTACTCACAGTCAGCTAACGTATCTAGTTTAAAGTGAGTCACATCATTGTAAAGTGCGTCACATCTTGTGTGTAGGAACCAATGAGAATATTCTTAAAATGATATATATATATCTATATATATATAGATATATATATCTCCTTTTTATATATATCCTTTTTATCACTGATTGTGTTTTTCGTTTTTGTGCAGCCCAAGAGTTTGAGGGAGCAGACACACCTCAATGTAAGACTTTCACTTCTCTTTTTCACCTTGTTTAGCTCACTGGTAAATAATCTTTTAATTAACAGCAACACATAGTCAAATCAAATTCAAACACCTCTCTCTGCCAGCCACATTAGAGAAGTTTCAATATGTATGAATGCGTAAGCTTATTAAGTCTAGTGCCCATATTTTTGCCACTCCTACTGAGGATTGATTGGAAAGGATGCTGTGGTGAAACTGATGAGCAATAGGAAGTTTAGCTTTTGTTAAATGTCTTTATTTACTTAATCAATACATTTTTCTCTCCCATTAAAATGTCATTTTATATGCTTTTTGAGGCTGCTAAACATGCTATAAAAGCGTGATTAAAAGTAAAGAAACAAAAGTATACACAATAATGAAGTATTCATTACTGTCTGCCTGTCTGCAGCTCATTTTAGCTTCTGTCCAGATGGCTGGTTCAGCTATGGTTCTCGCTGCTTCAAGTTCATCAATAGTCCCAAGTCCTGGATCTCTGCTGAGGTACTGTCACTGATCTAAACTATACATTTACAGCTGAACAATGAGATTATCCATGGTTTTTGAATTAGTTGAGTAAATTTTTAGAAATACCCTTTCATGGAAAACATAGAATTCACGGCCTGTGCTTCCCCTGACCTAAAGCTTTGGTGATTGTATATATTTGTAGGTCAGTCAGTCTGCCACATGACTCGCAGAGCTTTAAGTTCACACTGCAGCTTAATGATACATCTCTTTGTGGTTCATCTATCCAATAGGAGTACTGCAATAGTCTGGGTGGCAATCTGGCCTCAGTTGCCAACCCAAGAGAGTACAGCTTCCTCCAACAGATGACACAGACAGCGGGTCGGACTACTGCTTGGCTGGGAGGTTTCAGACTGCAGGTAGAGTTTTAGAAAAAAAGAAACACTACCTCAGTCAGTCCAGATCAAACTTAGGACCTGGTCAGAAGTGGGTCTAGACCAGGGGTGGGCAATCTCAGTCCACGAGGGCCAGTGTCCCTGCAGATTTTAGATGTGTCCTCGAACCAACACAGCTGATTTAAATGGCTAAATTAGCTCCTCAACATGTCCTGAAGTTCTCCAGAGGCCTGGTAACGAACTCATCATGTGATTCAGGTGTGTTGACCCAAGGTGAGATCTAAAACCTGCAGGGACACCGGCCCTCGTGGACTGAGATTGCCCACCCCTGGTCTAGACTTACACAGAATGGATATGAGAGTAACTGAAGAGACTAAGACAACACTTCCTCACACATATGTTCTTTGCCTCTCAGAACCAGTGGCTTTGGATTGACCGTGAGGGTTTCTATTACACCAACTGGTACAGCCAGTCCTCCTCCAGCAGCTACTCTTGCCTCTACCTACAATCCGCCTGTGAGTAATATGAGCTTCTGAAAATGTTATATTATTGTATTTTCTTACACAGAGCGTGACTTGTAGAGTTAACCTCGATATGTTAGTTCAGATCAAATTGGATACATGGCTTCTTCAAGCTATGATTCAATTCAATTCAATTCAATTTTATTTATATAGCGCCAAATCACAACAAAAGTCGCCTCAAGGCGCTTTATATTGTACAGTAGATAGCACAATAATAAATACAGAGAAAAACCCAACAATCATATGACCCCTATGAGCAAGCACTTTGGCGACAGTGGGAAGGAAAAACTCCCTTTAACAGGAAGAAACCTCCGGCAGAACCAGGCTCAGGAGGGGCGGCCATCTGCTGCGACCGGTTGGGGTGAAAGAAGAAAAACAGGATAAAGACATGCTGTGGAAGAGAGACAGAGATTAATAACAGATATGATTCGATGCAGAGAGGTCTATTAACACATAGTGAGTGAGAAAGGTGACTGGAAGGGAAAAACTCAATGCATCATGGGAATCCCCGGCAGCCTACTGCCGGGGAGACTGACACACCCTGTGTTTTAATGTTGTTGTTAATGTTGTTAATTGCTGATAAAACCACTGCCTTAATGAATTTAATTTTGATTTTTCTCTTTCTAATTCCAGATGGTTGGAGTAACACTCAGTGTACTTCCAGCAATCCTTTCATCTGCTCTAAGAATGCATTTGGTTGTTAACATTTATGCTAAGCATATTTGGCCTGTGGGCGGGCCACATGGTATTTTTTTCTGTTTAAAAACATAAACTCTGTTGTATGTGTTAATGAATGGGAGATTTTTTTGTCTTCTTCAAAGATTTAAATAATGAAGTGCTAGTAAATTCTGTTGGTCAGTTTAACAATTTCTTTTCTAAAATAAAGACAATGTGTAATTGCCTTTGTTGTATCTCTTTTGTAAGTCTTCTGAAGGTAAAGATTTCTTCATGACTATAAATAATACCAATACCAATCACTGAAGGGGCAGTTCAACCAAAAACATTTGATTTATGCACATCCAAGTGCAAAACCCATGGAGGACCACAAGAGCCACGTACATAGAAATAAAGAATCCTGTGATTAAATAATGAATTGTACAATAGATTATGCATTTGTAAATTCATGTACAAATTCATTTTTAAAAATTATTTTATTCATTCAAACATTACAAAAGTAATGTATTTTGTAATAATTTAATTTAAAATAAAAAACTATTTTTAAATCAATTTTTCCAAATGAATGATTAATTCCTCAATAAATACTTGAAAATGACATTCCACCAAAAAATCAATTAAACTCTCAATAAAAACCATATTTAAATAAACATTCCAAAATTCCAAAATTAGAAAACAGATTTTCAAAATTGTTTTTAAAACACAATTTATAAAAGAGAAACAGGTAAGTGGTTTCAAAAACCAAAGATTTATTTCTGACGTGTAAAATGGCAATTCCATTTGTCATTTTAAAATCCATTTACCTTTCCTGTTAGCACATGGATTAGCTATTATATTAGCTATTGAATTAACTAATTGTATTAGCTATCTCGTTTTTGAAATCCCGAAGCAACACAAATTATCCACGCGGCTCGATGTAAGGAGCTCTCTGATTGGTTGGAGGGACACAGGCTGGCTGCCTGGGTTTTTCTAGACTGGTGTTTGTGCTCATAGCTTTGCCCTGCTAAGAAGCATGTGTGCTTGTCCAAAGGCCGTTCGGCCTCGGGATTTTCACTCTGCCTGACACGGATATGTGAAGAATGAAGGGCCCCCTCAGTGAAACCGAGAGCTGAACCTCTGAGTGTAACCTGTTTACTCAGTCTGACCATCTGTTGCCGAAAGCAGTGTGAGAGGAAGTGGAAGCGCGGGGGCCCATGCTAGGCTAAGAGGAAATCCAAGCCAGCTGTTCCATCCATCCAGCTCTCAAACGTCTGCTCACTGGACAGTAAATCGGACTACATCCGACTCCAGTGGAGCACACAGCTGGAATTTAGAGACTGCTGCATCTTTGTTTTCACAGAAGCATGGCTCAGCGAAAAAGTTCCGGACACCGCCATCCAGGTACATGGGCTCACCTCATTTCGTGCTGACAGAGATGCAGCTCAGTGCGATAAGACTCGCAGTGGTGGCTTGTGTGTCTACATAAACTTGGAAAGATGCAAGAAGTCTGTGCTAGTTTCTAATTACTGCTCATCGCTGGTAGAGTTTATGAATCTTCGATGCACACCTTTTTATCTACCTCGGGAATTCACTGCTGTGCTCATTATATGACTCTAAAGAGTGAATGCATTTAAAGCAGGAACTGCACACCTAGTCATCAGTAAAGTAGCATGAGTACTGTAAGGTTTTGTAGGGTCCTGTTAAAAATCACACAAGCATCCTGCCACATCTGACATATGTAGTTCCATTTTGTACAGTACATTGTTGAAATTATAAACTATATATTCCAATTATCCACTTCTTAGTAATTTTTGAGTAAATGAATGTCAGTGATAAATCAGTGATGATTCACCTGCAACTGTTTTTAACAAACTTTGTTTTTTGTAGAATTCATCAGCAGCTGTGGAGAGATGTATTTGAATATATTCTGGTTCCACTGTTCTCAACCTGGAAGCTGAGGATGGTTTAAATCTTGACAAGGACACAAACCTCAGAATTTATCATAGACATTACATCCTCCGTGCAGCAATTCCAGAGAGCGAGTCTCATCGTATGAGGATTTTACAATTTGCCTTAATTTTGTTCAATTAAGTGTTTTTGATCGTTGATCAAATATGGCAACTTTGTGTTGTTCTGCAAGTTAAAACCATTGTCTTAATGAGCACAGCATCTAACAACTCTCCTTAAAAATGCCGATTGAATTTAACTGGACACAATGGTTTTCAGTGGGAGATACATTCATCAATCATCCGTGACACTGGGGAAGTCACTTGGATGAGTGATAAAACAATTTATGATGGAAAAATCCAGAGGAACTAAACTTTTGGCCATATCTTTGCCTGTAATTCATTCATCAGGAGATTTTTTTATGTACACATTTATTTTCAGTTATTGTTCTGTTGACTTAATTTCAGCCTGTGCAGCATCTCTCAGAAGAAAACTGCTGTAAACTTCTGCCAATGATCAGACAAAAGATTGTTGAGCAGGTGGTATTCTCTGGAGTTTAAGACCCAGACTCAATTCAAACAGTGAATTTACATTACACTGAAATTCATAAGATGAATAGAAATACGCTGAAGCTGAATGATTGTGTTGTGCTGAATTCAGCAGAACACAAGTAGTAACTTTATTACTACTAAAGTTTTGTATCCTCTCTTTCTCTCTCGCTCTTCATATATATATATAATATATAGGGCTGGGTATCGTCACTGATTTCTAGAATCGATTCGATTCCGATTCAAAAGGTCCCGAATCGTTTCGATCCACGATTCAATTCAATTCGATTCGATTTGAATCGGGGAAATTTTGCCTCAGACAGTCAGAAATATTATAATTCAAATCACGCATCAGTACATTTCCATATTTTTATATCTATAAATAAAAAGGTGACACTTGCGAGACTTTATCAAAGGTGTAAGCATCACAGCAGATGCCTTTGTGTCAAAGTAGCTGAGGATAAAACACAGAAAAATATGAAGGTGATTTTCCTTGCCTGGGATTTTATAAAAAGATTCTGCAGTAGATCAAAAACGAAAGGAAACCATTAATCAACATATGAACATTACCTGAGGCTGCTGAAGTGCAGCAGAGCAAAATTACAGAGTGTAGGGCCGTTGACAGACTGGGTCAGGTTAAATGAGTCCAAGAGTTGTAAAAATTCCCTAACCAAAGGTTTGGAGGGGCAACACAGATGGATATTGAAGTCACCAAGGATGAGAAGCCTATCAGTGGTTGGCAGTGTCACAGATAGAAAATCAGAAAATTCCTGAATGAAGTCTTTGTTAAAGTGAGGAGGCCTATAAACTAGAGCACAGAGTACAAGAGAGGACAGGTCCAGCATAAACAGTTGCAGTTCAAAACTAGTGTAGTCACTTCTGGGTAGCATTCTGAATCTAAAGTGATCTCTGAAAACTGTTGCCAAGCCGCCTCCATGACGGCAGGTCCTAGGTGTGTTAAGGAAGTTACAGTTTTCAGGAGTCAATTCCACAAAAGCAGCCAAATCATCAGTGGGCAGCCAAGTTTCAGTAATAAAAAGAAAGTCCAAGCCATGAGAGACAAACAGGTCACGGTATATGAAAGTCTTGTTCACCACAGACCTTGCATTGATTAATGCCAATTTAAGTGGTAAAGAATCCGAGACTGAATGTGTGACAGCACCAGATGGTACAAATTCCAGATGCTGAAAATTGTTGGTGTTGGCACCTCTGTTTTTCCTGCCCAGTCTAGTTGGGAGACGACGGAAAGCTGTCCAGATAGATGGTATTTGGTGAGAAAGTCCATTTCCCACAGGATGATTATATACATGCAGATTATGATCGCAGCCCCAGTGAATTCAAGATTCAAGATTCAAGATTCAAGAGCTTTATTGTCAATACAGTAGTACACACAGTATACGGTGTACCGAAATGCTGTTTCACCCTAAGCCCTAAGAATGTAGCATGGACGGCGAGCTATCCCCAAAGCAACACAGCGCGCATAAGTTTGGGGAGGCAGCCGAGTCCTCGTGTTAAGATATAGCACTACCAACACATCTCCTTCCCTACAAGAGGTGATGAAACACTGGATAATTGCTACACTCCATTCAAGGACTGCTACAACACCCCCCCATGGATGCAGCTGATGGCTGCATCCACAAATCAATGAACTCACAGACTCTGTAACTGGATATATTGGAGAATGCATGGACGATATCATCACCACAACCACCGTCTGCAAATATCTAAATTAGAGATCCTGGGAAAATAAATGCATTCGTGCTAAGCTAAAAGTGTGGATCTCTGCCTTTAACTCAGGGGATGCTAATGCATATAAATCAGCAAGGTACGACCTCCGGAAGTCCATAAAAAAGGCCAGAAAGGACTACAGGGACAAAGTTGAGTCCAGTTACCCCAGCTTTGACGGCAGGCAATTGTTGAATGGACTGCGCTACATCACTGACTACAAGACAGACAACACAGGCAGTGTTCAGCCCACCGCATCTCTCGCAGACGAGCTTAACAGCTTCTATGCTCGTTTTGATGCAGACAACAAAGAGCAGATGCTATACCCTCAGGAAGACAGTGAGGCTGTAACTTAAACTCTCAAAACAGAAGATGTGACATGGTCTTTCAAAAAGGTCAATCTTCACAAAGCTCCAGGACCACATGGCAAAGGAATTTGTTCTGAAGAGGTTAACGAGAGCTTGAAATCTGTCCAGGGCCAGGACTGTTCGCTCTCCCTTTTTTCCCTGCACTGACAATACATAGTTTGGAGTACCTATTGTGGAATAAGGGAAATATTTTACTGCTACTTGTGCTTATTATCATTATCATTGCATTAATTAACTTTGCATTAAGTCATGATCATTGCATTAAACCATATAATAATCACTTCATTGAAGCAGTTATTGAAGCTGCTGACATTACATTAAAGTCTGTATTACAGGTGTTATCATAATCACATAATAATCTCTCATTGCAGGCGCAACTGTAATCATGTTATACACATTGCATTCTGTGCTTATTAAAGAGTTGTGGCTCAGTCAATTAATTAAAAGGATATAAGCTCCGTTGGGCGTGAATGTCCCGGCGAAACATGGAGTAAGTGACTTGGAGCTATGGAAGGTTCAATGCATACACGCCTACAAAACACATATAATACATATAATCAAGAAGCAGGCTTGAGTGAAGGCCTGAATGTATTCAGCTTCTTGTTGCATTTGAGTTTGCCTAGTAACAGGTGACCGAGGATGGGCCAAAGAGGAGGACAAGTCCCTGGAGATCTTCAGGGCCTGAGATCATCGCCATATTTGGAGAAGATGCCAGAAAGGGGAACGTCAGTGTTTGCATTTATCTCTTAAAATTGCTCATTGTCTGTAAAATATGCAAATTACGTTCTTGTAAAACGCGAGAAGGGGCGTTAACCAACCCTGACGTTATAAAAGCAATCTGAAGTGTATTTTTGGGCGGAGATCTACAACTGATGTTTGGCAGTTCGTACCTCCCCGCATGTGTATTCAATAAACTCTTCTGTTTGATTGCATCCTTCTGGGCCTTTGGTATTTTGTTTTGGATCTCAATATTTCGAATCGGGACACTATGAACGGCTGAAACAGGTACGAGATAATAACGACAACTAGAAAGCGAAAATTTCATAAGAAATTTTAAGTGTGCCTATGCCGCTGCTAATCAGTGTAGTTTGCCATTCATACGGCTACAGAGAGCAAAACTCAGCAGAGCAGCTATTCTCCACCATGAACTATGGTAAAAACAAACACCGCTCACGCCTCACAGATCACAGCTTACAGTTTTGTGTAAAGATGAGGTGACTTCGTACAGCCCCGATTTGCAGACGCTGTGCACAGAGGTTCATGAGCAGAAGTCCCATTGTACCACGGCAGACCCGACAATGTTTGCATGAACACGCTTTGAAGCATTACGTTATGGACCACTTTTCACACATGGTTGGTGTACCCACACAGCCGGCTGTAGCTTTTCAACTCACAGCCCGACACACACCCAAAAAACAGCCGAGAGAGCACAGACTTTACGCCCGAGAGGCGTGATTGCAGATGACGCTCAGGTGGGTCCACCTCCCCTGCAGCGGCACTGCAGACCACGCCCCGCCACACACATCAAACACGTAAAATAAATATTTATGCACTTTTGCATTCACTTTTTGTTTTTTGTTATTTTTACATAGTGTTCTGAATCATGAACAATGGTCTACAGCCAATCTTGTGTATTATTATACAAACTTTGGTTGTAAGATTCAGATAACTATTTAATAAAAGCTAAATATTTTATATGAGAGTAAGAAAGAAAAGTATATCTTTGTGTCCCCCTTTCCCTGTTAATGCCCTAACTGGCCCCCTGGCAAAAGCTTTGCTAGATCCGCCCCTGCACAGTTACCAGCTGTCAGCTACACAGAAAAGGATCTTGGTGTTATTTGTCTCTCAGAAACAGTTCATAACTTCCCTTCAACTCATTCATGTCACCTAAAAGCTAAACCTGTTTCTCCATCACCAGTTCAGCTCTGATGACTCAGTAAGGACATCTCCTGGTTTGGACCAGCCGTTTTTACAGCTGTGGCTCCAGCAAACATCAGCTGATACTAGAAATTAAAATCAAATGAATTCTAACAACAGCTGATCAAGCTTAAACAGCTGCTGTTGTTTAGCGCGACATCAAATACGAAACACGTAATATTTTCTCTGAGTGCGGGACGATTCCGTTTGCATGGGACGGTTGGCAACTCTACTAAGTAACCTTATGAATACAATAAAGTTCACCATCAGTAACACAGCACCCACCCAGCTGTATAGGAAGTCTGTCATGGTAGCTAGCGCACAGTACGAGTTATTGCAACTAATTGTAAACAGTCAGCACAACGGAAATAACTATATACTTGGTTTATATCTCACCCAGATATATTGCAGTCATAACTTCTTACCTGAAATTCAGTTCACCGGACACTCGTACTGGCGGTGCGCAACAGAGGGGGTGAAACGCTCTTGGTGTAAGCCAGGCCTGGTCGATCAGCGGCCGCCTCGCATCTGTGTTTTTCCCGCATGTCCTTTCTGTCATACACCGGTGGCTCGCTGCCCTCTGTTGCAGCTCCGCGTTAGCCACCACCAAACAACTCAGTTATTTTTTTCCACATCGACAAGAATCTGGACAATCCACCACCTTTCACTGTTTGTACCGTTACTAAAATGAATAAATGAATAATCAGCCCGTATAAATGAAAAATAAGTCCAACTGAGAAATAGAGTCCTTGCGGCAGACCGGGGGGTTAAACCAGAGTGCCCCGCCGTCACTGTAAGGCAGCCCCGGTCGCTTTTCAGCCAAGTGCGCTAGCTAGCTAGCTAGCCGGCTAGCTGTCAGACACGACCGACAGCTAGCCGGCTAGCTGTCAGACACGACCGACGTCATCAGAGCACTGTTGCTAATATGGGATGTTTGATAAAAAGAGCAGATATTTGAAGGAAGGTTACACAGCTACATTCTTGCCTGAAAATATCTTAAAAGATTATTTTGTGACCTAGAAACACTAATAAAAGGAATATGTAAAACGAAGTGGTGGCTGCCATTGTTTCACTAGTTAGAGGCATGCTATGAATTGTGGGATATGGAGTTTTCCACCAAGCATACACCCTTTCGGCTGTACTACTCCCGGTATACCACTAGAGACAGCCAACACACCACAAATAAAGTCTCTTTCTATGGGACCAAAAGATGAATCTTTCTCATGTGCCTAGAAATGGGCCTAAATTTGCACTAAAATCTAAATATTTAAAAAAATATAAAAGTCATAATGACCAAAAGTCATAGCATACTAGTCCAGATCCAGCCGCACAAAATGATATAACATATGTAATCCTTGTGTCAAAACTGTGCGGCAGATAAGCGCGGGAAAATTTGCACAAAAATATTAATATTTAAAAAACTATAAAAGTCATAAGCACCAAAAGTCATAGTACACCATTCCAGATCCAGCTGCACAAAATGATATGACATATGTGAACCTTGTCTCAAAACTGCGGGGTGAGTTACGTGGCGAAATTTCAGGCGGAAAAAGGAAAATAATAATAAATAGAAAGCGAAAATTTCAGAAGAAATTTTAAGTGTGCCTATGCCGCTGCTAATCAGTGTAGTTTGCCATTCATACGGCTACAGAGAGCAAAACTCAGAAGAGCAGCCATTCTCCACCATGAACTATGGTAAAAACAAACACCGCTCACGCTTCACAGATGACAGCTTACAGTTTTGTGTAAAGAAGAAGTTACTTCGTACAGAGCCGATTTGCAGACGCTGTGCACACAGGTTCATGAGCAGAAGTCCCATTGTACCACGGCAGACCCGACAATGTTTGCACGAACATGCTTTGAAGCATTACGTTATGGACCACTTTTCACACATGGTTGGTGTACCCACACAGCCGGCTGTAGCTTTTCAACTCACAGCCCGACACACACCCAAAAAACAGCCGAGAGACCACAGACTACGCCCGAGAGGCGTGATTGCAGATGACGCTCAGGTGGGTCCACCTCCCCTACAGCGGCACTACAGACCACGCCCCACCACACACATCAAACACGTAAAATAAATATTTATGCACTTTTGCATTCACTTTTTGTTTTTTTGTTATTTTTACATAGTGTTCTGAATCATGAACAATGGTCTACAGCCAATCTTGTGTATTATTATACAAACTTTCGTTGTAAGATTCAGATAACTATTTAATAAAAGCTAAATATTTTATATGAGAGTAAGAAAGAAAAGTATATCTTTGTGTCCCCTTTCCCTGTTAATGCCTTACCTGGCCCCCTGGCAAAAGCTTTGCTAGATCCGCCCCTGCACAGTTACCAGCTGTCAGCTACACAAAAAAGGAGCTTGGTCTTTATTTGTCTCTCAGAAACAGTTCATAACTTCCCTTCAACTCATTCATGTCACCTAAAGGGTAAACCTGTTTCTCCATCACCAGTTCAGCTCTGATGATTCAGTAAGGACATCTGGTTTGGACCAGCCGTTTTTACAGCTGTGGCTCCAGCAAACATCAGCTGATACTAGAAATTAAAAGCAAACGAATTCTAACAACAGCTGATCAAGCTTAAACGTGCTGCTGTTGTTTAGCGCGATAAACAAACAAGAGAGAAAAGCCGATCATTGATCAGTTTCATGAGTGAAGTTTCAACAGGCGAGAGGATGACAGGGGAGGCTTCATAACGACAGAATAAATCGTAATATTGTCTCTGAATGTGGGACGATTCCGTTTGTACGGCAACTCTCACGAACTAACCCTTATGAATAAAATAAAGTTCAACGTCAGTAACTTAGCGCGCACACAGCTGTATAGAAACTCCTGTCGTGCTAGCTAGCACACAGTACGATTGTAAAAGGTTAGCACAACGAAAATAAACTACACCTAAACTCGGTTTATATCTGACCCAAATACAGTGCAGTTCATAACTTCTTACCTGAAATTCAGTTCACCTCACGCTCCTGCCTTCGATTTCCCTGATCCACTATTTACCTCCGCGTTAGCCACTACCGGTCGATCGGCGGTCGCCTCGCTGCTTCGTATGTCTCTTTCACCGCATGTCCTTTCTGTCACACACCGGTGGATAGCTGCCCTCGGTTGTAGCTCCGCGCTAGCCACCACCAAACAACTCAGTTATTTTTTCCACATTGACCAGCATCATCGGCCCATATAAACGAAAAAATAAGTCCAGCTAAAACACACACTCTTGGAGAGCGATCGGGTGGTGAAACCAGTGTCAGCCACGTCACTGTAAGCCAAGCCTGGGTGCTCGAAGGGTCGCTAGCGGAGCTAGCTAGCTACGCTAGCCACGCTAGCTAGTTAGCCGACTAGCAGCAACATCGTCAGAGAACTGTTGCTAATATGGGATGTTTTGACAAAACGAGCAGATATTTGAAGTTTACACACCTACATTCTTGCCTGAAAATATCTTAAAAGTTTATTTTGTGACCTAGAAACACTAATAAAAGACATTTAAAACGAAGACGTGTCCGCCATTGTTTAACTCGGCAGAGGCGTGCTATGAATTGTGGGATATGGAGTTTTCCACGAAGTATACGCCATTGTGTTTACCGTAACTATTCAATGGTTCGCGCAACCTTAAAACTTCCAATGGTTCCTGAAAGCAGCGAGGCTGTGCGTGCCATTGATATTGTCATCATTACGGTATCCAAATAAGGGTAGACAGGCCGTACCACTCGGGGCATACCACTAGAGAGAGCCAACACACCACAAATGAAGTTTGAAATTTGTTTCAATGGGACCAAAAGATGGTGCCAACACACCACAAATGAAGTCTGTTTCTATGGCGCCAAAATTTTTACTCAGTTGTATATAGCATTTGTATTCTATTTTTATCTTATTGTATATTTTATTCTATTTTATTCTACTGTATATATTATTTTATTTTATTCTATTCGGTACAGTTGTGTACTGTATTTATTCTTATTTTATTTTATTCTAATTTTTGCTTCATAACTTTTGCACTGTCCACTTCCTGCTGTGACAAAACAAATTTCCCACGTGTGGGACTAATAAAGGTTATCTTATCTTATCTTAAAAGAAGAATTGGCCTAAATTTGCACTAAAATATTAATATTTAAAAAACTATAAAAGTCATAAACACCAAAGGTCATACCATACTAGTCCAGCTCCAGCCGCACAAAATGATCTAACATATGTAACAATTGTGTCAAAACTGTGCGGCAGAAAAGCACAGGAAATTTTTCACTAAAATATTAATATTTAAAAAACTATAAAATTCATAAACACCAAAGTCATAGCACACCATTCCAGATCCAGCCGCAAAAATTGAGGTAACATATATGAAGCTTGTCTCAAAACTGCGGGGCGAGTTTCGCTGCAAAATTTCAGGCGGAAACTGGAGAATAATAATAAGAAGAACTAGAAAAATTTGCATTTCCTGCGAAAATGCTGAGTGGATGCCTTAACGCTGAAGCTGTCTGCTGAAAAAAATGAAAAGTTGCATGGTGGTGAAAAAAAAATGTCGCCGTGAGCAGGATTCGATCATGGACCTAATGCATTCAACGCAACTACTCATCTCACTGACCCAAACTCATCCTCACAAAGAAGAGGTGGGCAGACTGACAATTCTGCTGAAATTAGCAGAAGCTGCTGAGAATTGTGCTGATAAGAGGTGAAAAGGCTGAAAATTTTGCAGAAAAGAGGTGAATCAGCAGAATTTCTGCAAAAAAGAGACAAAGAAGCAGAACGTTGCGCTGAAAAGAGATGAATCAGCAGAATTTCTGCTGAAAAGAGGTAGAACAACCTGGTTCTGCTCAAATTCACCAATCAGAGGTACTGCCTCTGTCTGCTTCATCAGGCTGTGTACTTGTATGTATTTCTGCCATGGAGCGTTAACAAGAATCTGAGGTCCATATTAGAAAAGCTGCTAAAATCATAAAACTTTGCAGAATTGTAATAAATTAGCAATGTAAATTACAGGTCTGTGATAGTGTATAAATTTGTAGTGAAAAAAAAAAACATGTGGACCAAGGTGGGATTGAACCCACGACCTTTGAGCTGCAGAGCCGTGTCATTACCAATTGCGCCACCTGGAAAGGGGGCGTGCGCCTGAAAACCAGATTGATGACCAGTCAGAAATAGATCGCGGTGAGAGGCGAAAAACGCCGTTTTTTGGAGTTACAAAACGTCGTGTAACTCAAAAACATTTTCGGAGTTTGAAAACTGAGAGGAGGACAGATTTCCACCCCTCAAACAAACGTAATTTATGGCTCAACGGTAAGATGGCTGTAAAAACTGCTTCGACCGTGAGTGTCAGCAGAGTCTGACGATGAATTGGCACAAGCCTCATGTCCTAACTTTGCTTTGTTTAACAGATATGACGATTTGAAAATGCCTCTCATTAGAGAGTCCCAGCGCTGATTTTGAACAGACTCTCCATTGACTTTCTATGGAGAGTTTTAAGACTTTGTGTTGCTCTGAGGCGATTTGATAAAAATCTGTAACTTCCACAACAGTGATAGTGACATTTTCTGAAAGCCAGCAAAAATACCTACGTTTTGATGTATAATTTGTGGAGATTGAGTGGAAATTGAGCGAGTAGCAAGAAGTTGTTCAGACATGAACAGAAAATTGAAAAAGGACAAGCGCTCACTCTGAGTTAATTGCATAGCAACCATAGCAATGCATGTATTTTCTGAAAAATCACAATTTGGCAACTAAAAACTTAAAGAGGTATAAAATTAAAACGGTAGGAGATCTGAAAAAGCTGAATCATACAGGAATAGCCCAATAATCTGAGAACATTTTAAAGTTTGAATGGAGTTTCTAGGTGAAAGTATGAGGAAGTAGTTAAGTTTCAAAAACAAGCAAGTTTTAGCAGAATTGTGGAAGTTTTCCATTCATTTCAATGGGACAAAAAAAATGAAAAAAGTGTAATATTTTAAAAAATATAATAGTAATAAACACCAAAAGTCATAGCCTACATCAGCAGAAAGAGCAGAACAGTATAGAGTTTGAACGGTGAAAATCAGCTGAAAACTGAGGGAGTAGTTAAGCGGCAAAAAACGTACGGAAGCAACCAGAATAAAGTACTAGAAAAACTAGAAAAATTTGCATTTCCTGCGAAAATGCTGTGTGGATGCCTTAACGCTGAAACTGTCTGCTGAAAAGCTGAAAAAGATGAAAAGTTGCAAAAAGTTGTATGGTGGTGAAAAAAAAAAATGTCGCCCTAAGCAAGGTTCGAACCTGGCCCTCCTGGTCTCAAGGCGCTAACTCTTCTCACTGACCCAACCTCATTCTCAGAATGAAGAGGTGGACAAACTGACAATTCTGCTGAAATTAGCAGAAGCTGCTGAGAATTGTGCTGATAAGAGGTAAAAAGGCTGAAAATTTTGCTGATAAGAGGTGAATCAGCAGAATTTCTGCAAAAAAGAGACAAAGAAGCAGAACGTTGCGCTGAAAAGAGGTGAATCAGCAGAATTTCTGCTGAAAAGAGGCAGAACAACCTGGTTCTGCTTAAATTCACCAATCAGAGGTACTGCCTCTGTCTGCTTCATCAGGCTGTGTACTTGTATGCATTTCTGCCATGGAGTGTTGACAAGAATCTGAGGTCCATATTAGAAAAGCTGCTAAAATCATCAAACTTTGCAGAATTGTAATAAATTAGCAATATAAATTACATTCCGGAGTTCCAACATTCCAGAGTTCCAACATTCCCGAGTTCCAACATTCCCGAACCTTCCGGAGTTCCAACATTCCCCAACATTCCAGAGTTCCAACATTCCCCCAACATTCCCCCACCATTCCGGAATCCCAACATTCCACAAACCCTAACCCTAACCCTAACCCGCTTTTGCAAGCCAGCCTGAAGAAGGTTCATTGTAACCGAAACGTCGCGTTTTGGCTTGCGAGTATATTTAACTTTTGCATTTTTGAGTTACGCTAAAATAAAGCACTCAGTTATTTCAACAGTTACAGTGTGTCTCATCCGTTAGCCGAGAGTGGCTTGACGCTACTTATTATAGCTTGTAGTGACCACACAGCTAAACGGATTCAAGAGACGCTGCTTCAAACATGCCCGCCTGGGAGACGGATGACACCTGGACCGTGGTACGCCGACGAAGAGGCCAACAGGGAGATCGCGACTGGCCGACCGGTATGAGCAGACCTTGGTCGGCCCGGCGCAGCAGCTACCCAAGCCGCAACGACCGCAGGACCTATGCGTCAATTGTTAGAGGACGGGGGCAAATCACCGAGGATCGCCCTTTCCAAGCACGGGACCAGAATTGGAGGAGAGAACAGCCGGCCGCGAATCGCTTTGCGGCCCGACACCAGGGACGGAAGTTTGAATGGAGACCAGCCCAAGGTAATCACTACTCAAAACCCACCCGTTCTGAACGAGCTGCGCCGCCCAAAGACAGAATACAATCGGATGACCCGAACTTTTCTGCCAAGGTCCGTATAATTTACAGACTCATTAAGGCGGTCCATCACTTGAAGAATGTATCAAATGACATTTATCCTCCGTCTTTGAATAAAATGACCCACAATTTAACGACTGTTATCAAACCGGCCATTCCCACTAGAAGAACGCAGTGACGTGGGTGACGTGGTAAGGATCTCTAGGCTCAGAGTAGACGGCCAAGCTCATTATCCAGGGTCTCCATTGCTGGTATGTTCTCAGAATGCCTTCCTCCACCAGCCGTCCCCAGTATATTTCTGCTGTGGACTGCTCAGAGTCTCTGACCAGAAATTGAGTCTTTTTGAAGGCGATCCCAGGCACGGGAATTCTTTTCCTCCTGGCAGAGAAACCGTCAGGCCGTCTGCCGAACACATAATAGTTGCTCCCAGTTTCACAAGCAGATCCCTGCCCATGAGATTTACAGGCACCTGTGGTGACACCACATATTGGTGTTTCAAAGTCTGTTTTCCCAGCTGCGTCAAAGCTGGATCAGTCAGTGGCAGAGTCATCGGAATCCCGGAGAAACCCACAACACTGACTGTGCTATTTGAAAGCGTTGCACAGTCAGGTGTGTCTCTCAATGTGGAATAAGTTGCTCCAGTGTCCACCAGGAAGGGTAGTTCTGTACCTTCCACGGTCATCGACAGCATGGGTTCTGCCGCACCCACACTGTTCGGTCTCTCCGGGCGGCGTCAGTATTGCTCCCCGTCCCAGCCCCAGTCAGCGACTGGATACTGGGCGACAGGCGCTGCACTGGGATTCGGAGCTTGGTGCGCCCCCCTGTACGCAGCTCCTCCTCTGATGTTTCCACGTGCCTGGCGTGGGTAGCCCCGCCTCGGGTAGTTATTGGGACCCTCTGGGCAATTACGAGCCCAGTGCCCCTCTGCTCCACAGATAAAGCAGCTGCCCCAGCTGGCATAGTTGTGTGGAGACCCCGTACTCTGAGCTCTTAATCCACTCCTGCCGGATCCACCACGCCCCCTTTGCGAACCACCGGTCCCCCAATTCCCAGCGGGTCTACGTTGCCCTGGTGCATTGGCGGGCCAGCGGTCATCAGGATAGAGATTCGGATCCAAATCCGGCCAGTCAGGCACCGGATCAGCCCCGGGCCTTGCCACCATTATTTTTTTGCTTTGTTCTTTCAATTCCTTTTTCTTACTATCAATTTTGTCGCGGGCTTCCCCCAACTGTAACCTAATAAGTTGAGCCTGTGCTTCCTCGAGCTCTTTCTTTTGTTTATTCACCAGATCCTGTTCCTGCTGGAGGCGATGCACCACGTGCCTCTCCCACTGCGCAGAGTCTGCTACTGCAAAGTCTGGATTCTTCTCTAAGTCTGCTGTGACCTGTTTTGGCAGTCCTGCTAGAACGGCGGAACGGAACCACGCCCGACTTTTGCCCTCCTTACCTGGATGAATGCCTGTCTCAATCAACCACTGCTCCTTAGCTTTAGCTAAGAACTCCCCTGGTGTGTCTTTAGGGTCCCAAATTATCTTAGGTATCGTGCCGGTGTTGCGTGTTGGATACTTTTCACGAACAGCATCAAACAGGGCACTTTGGACCTCAGAGAGAGGGAGGTCATTAGCATACGTAGTGGTACATGCTAGCCCCTCTACATCAGCTAATCCTCCGCCCAGTAGACAGCGTCCAGCGACACCGCGGAAATCACCGAGAGCAAGCTCTTCTGCTTCGGTCAGTGTGGTCAGTTTCCTCAGCCAACTAGCCCCTCCTTCTGTAATGGGCGGAAGTTGTTTAACCAATGCTTCCAAATCTCTGATTTTATATGCTCTATACACTGGTTCACCACATGGACCAGACATCAGAGGCATATTCAGTTGTCCCTCCTGTACTCCTCTATCAAAAATTACTCTTCTATTTTTCTTCACCTGTGTCTTTCCCTTTGACGGCCCAAACATTGATCTTCTCCGACCTGGAGTGGCCTGCTTCTGTTTTCCGCTTTCATCCTTTTTTACTTCGCGGTTTCTCAGCCTTATGCTTGGCCCTGGGTCTGACTCAACTTCTCCCTCTTCGGCCACTTCCTCTTCGTCGCCGTCCTCCTCTTCATCACTCCAGGAGACCTCGTCCTCTATTTTGTCCTTTGACCTGCCCTTAAGTATTGTCCGCCTCACCATTTCCAATGTGCTGAACACCTTCAGCAGTGCCTCAGGCTCCTCATACATAGGACCATGCACTTCTCCTTCCCAGTGTTCCCGGTCGGGCGTTTTTTCTGCTCCACCCGATCTTCTCATCTGGGCCTGTCCTTCCTTCTGCGGACCTGGTGATCCCTTGTGCTTGGGCCGGGCTCCCAGCTCCGTCGTGGGCCGCCCCTCCTCTCGGGTGTGCGTCCCCTCCACCTGTCTGTCCTGTCTTGGCTGTTCTAGCAGGCGTTCCTCGGACGGCGTCAGCTTATCACTCCTGATCCCCCTTTGTGGCGAGGTTGGGCCTTCATCTGCAGCTCAGGCCTCCAGTCTCCCACCTTCACTAAAGGGCTGACGCCCCCCTGCTCTTACTTCTTCCTCTTGTCTCCCTATGTGTCCACCAGTGTATTCAACATTCACCACTCCTCCCAGGACTGTTCCTGTTTGTCCTTCAGGCCCACGCACCTGTCCTCCATCCAAAGTCATCACCGGCATGACATAGGGTGGAGGTCGGGCACTTGGCATTAAAGTAGCCCATGGGTATATTTTGGGTGTGGAGGGTCTAGCAGTTTCCTCTGTTTTTGTTGTCAAGTTCCTCATTTGATCCTCCAACTTCTTATTTTCCTCTTTCAGTTGTTTTACTGAGGCCATTATACTCACCATATCCCCTGCTCTGGGCGTGTCATCCTCCTTCATCCAAGATTTTGCGGCATTCCACAAAAACAACCACTTAGAGCACTTGTCATGCATTTCTCTGAGGTCCTTCATTGCTGCTTTGGTCTTTCTATTCACTGAGTGACCCACAGACTCCTCTTCCAGTTGCTTCAGTTGTTCTTCACATCTTTTCCCTTCAGCTTGAAACACCAAGCTCAGAGCTATTTCATCACTCAGTTTCTTTTGTTGAGATGTGATGAGCTTACTTACCTCAAGCTCCATAACCTGACATTCTTTTTCAGCCGCTTTTAATGTTCCAGCATTAGCCAGTCGAACAGCTTTCTTCAGCTGTTCAAGCTGAGCCTTCAAGAGCTTATACCCTTTTATTTCACCAGAGGTCGCCCTGTCACCCATTCTGCCACACACTCACTTACCTCCTCCTGTGACGTTTCTGGCTCCTCCTCCTGAGTTACTCTGTTGTACTTCACTTTCGGTTTCCACAACCCGTCTCACCACTCTGACAGCTGCTTCCTCGTCTTCTCCTGCTTGGCGACACACAGAGTTTAACCCAACTTATCATAAGCCATCCGTGACTTGACCACCCGTTCATCACAACACACTTCATTTGTTCTGACCCGGGTTCCACCTTAACACACCCTCATCCAAGTATTTCAAAATCGGAACCCGTCTCTGCCGCTTCCACCAGGGAGACAAGAAACTCCGCCGCGTTAGATGGCACCCACCCCGGGTTATTTTCATTGTCCGCCAATTCCATTAATCCCGTAAATAATAGCAAACATTTATTTACATACTCATCCAAATCATCTAACTCAACTGTTGCGGATATGGACACTTCATACGGGGCGTTCTCCGTTTCTCCATGGCAAACACAGTTAACTTCTAACACACCTTCCACAAGAAAAATATCCACTTTACAGAACGCCTCCAACAGCATTTCGGTTATTTTCCAGCTGATTGTTCCCTATGTAAACCTCAAGTCCAGATTAACACTCTTCAATTTTAAATCTTGTTATCTCAACCGACCCGTTTTTTTTTTTTTTTTACTGGTAAATTAACACCAACTCCCCTCTATTGTATAATTCTTTTACTCCTAATAAGTCCACTTTATTGCGTGCTCATTTCACTGTGCTCTTTTAAAACTCAATCCTGTAATTTTATATCTGTTCATCTGTCACGCTTATTAGTGGCTCATGATTGCTTAAGGCTTAAGTCTGAACTTGACCACCGAGCCGGAGTATCATTCGATCCTAACAGGACGACCACTCCATTTTTCTCTGCGTCAAGACAGCTCATTCGTCTTTAACAGTTCTCTACTGATTTGTCAGCATACTACAGCTCGACATTATTATATGGCCATGTGCTTAACAAACTCGAATCATCAGATTAAATTTTGTATACTTTATCTTATCTCCACAATTTAATCTCAAAAGGTCATCAATTTTTATAATCAGTCCTATCACCACAGCATAGGCCGCAGTGAGTTATACCTAAATGCACCATGTGTTATTATGCACAGTAAAATTTGACCGGGTTTCTCAGAGGTGCTTATTTGTTTATTTAAGCCTCGGGTGAAAAACACAAAAAACTCAAACGTCAATATCACCAGTTATGTATTGCCTAAATTAAAACAGCTTTAACTTCAAAACATCCAGCTTTGCATCACAACAACAATATTCCAAACCCAGCTCATCAATAACATCATTGCAGCAATGAAACAAAGCCCCATGTATATCCCCATAACAAACAAAGCAACGTAATATTTACAGTCAGTTAACAATATGTGTAAATCATGCTTATGACCTCAAAAACACTTTAAACCAAAACAGGGATCCTTGTGCGTTTCACAGCAGCCAGCTCATTTGCATATACTCGTATTTTCACCGTCCCTTACCCGGTCCAGTGGTACTCTATGTCAAAGGGACTAAAGGCACGTTCGCAGAACGATAAAAACGCACTGGCAGCTTCACCTGGGTCTCTTTCATGTGTCTCAATGTATTTTTCCAAGCACCGGAATATCAGGAAACTACGAAACAGAAAGCTAAATAACTCTGACCGTCTTATTTCTGCAGACACTGTAAAACCATACTGGTTCTCCGGCGTTTCAGCCCAACAAATGCATCTCATATGAATAACACTCCCTGTACGTGAATATTCAATCTGACAAGATCCAGAAACAAACATCCTTTTTATCTTAAGAAAAATCAAATCACAGTTTATATATTCTATCTCAAAACTCAGCAAAACAATCATACACTCATGTCAAAAATTAAAACTTTACTCACAAAATTGTAATAACCAAAACCAGCATCTTAAATACAAGCATTCAGCAATACGTAACAATTTCTATAAACTCCCCAAAACTCTAGGGATTTCGCAGCCACGTTCTTTATTAAACAGCTGTTAAAACCCCTCTGTGCACTCACGGTAGCAGCCGCTTCATTTACATAAACACAGGTTATCTGAAAATAACTCACAGACCTGCAGCATTCTCTCTCTCAGTCAAACTCATCCCGCACTCACACACTTAAACGGTGACCCTTAAGCTCGGTCACTGATCACACATTCACCACAATTAATTCAACTCTATTTATCCTCTCGTAATAAGCAAAACCAACCTCTTAGTTACAGGCATTTAGCAAAATTTTTCAAACAATAGTTACAAAGCTCGAAACCGAAAGCGATAGTCACTATGAGCGTCACCGCTCCTCATTTACATGAACACACCATCGGTGCACATCCGGCTGTGCATTGCAGACACAGAGACTTCTCTCCCCCAAAAATCCCTTATTTTATATTACATAGACGTCTTTATTTTTACAACTGCACAGATTTTTTTTTTAGGCCTCTTAGCTCCTACGAAGTTTCGACAAATTTAACCATAACGGTCCGACCGATAAAGTCCCTGACTTTTTTGCGACCAATTTTAGCCAGTATTCCGTCCCTGACGGTGGCCCGATTGCTAATGCCCTAACCAAATTTATCGTAGCCAAAAAAGCGCAAATAGGGGATTCGATCGATCCCCTAGCAATTTCGGAGTTTCCCAACTTCTCCCCCGCTGTCGACGGTACTATCCCTACTCACTGGTAGGTCGAGGGTCAGCGTCCTGCCCTAGCGCAAGCGTTACCAAGGAGAAAAATGCGCTTCTTAACAGACGCCGCTGTCGTTCTAGAAAAATTTATAATAATTTGAAACAACAATCTACACCCACAGCAGGATTAGGATTGAGGCAGGTCTCCCGTTGTGGACATAGGGGACTTGAACCCACGAAATGACCATCACACGTAGACCAAATAACCAACGGGGCTTCACCCCACACAATAACCAAATTCCCTACCACACTAAATTAGCAGCTCCAACTGCTTTAATTCTCTCCGCGGCTCCTACCGCTTTTAATTCTCTCAGTACTTTACTTTATTACTTTCATTATCCTTATTTCAACCAGTATATTCATGAAATTACAATCAGAATCAAAATCAAAACAGACATTCATCAGTAACTTTCAGTGAGTAGACTTTCTAATTTTGTCATATTCAATTTGACACCTTTTGGAAATTCATTTCAACAGGTAGTGTCTTACCTTTTTTTAATTCGCCGGCGAATGTCCCCTCACTTCCACCACTGATTAGCGTCTGTCCGCCTGACCACCTCGGACCCTGTCCAGCGCCTCCACTGGTCTTCTCCTTCTCCAACCACCGGAACGAGCCCCCAAATGTCAAGGTTCAAAAGTTGGAGAAAAGGAGTACGGAGGGCACACCAGCAAATAACAACTCTGGTCCAGAAGATGTGATCAAAGCAAAGATTTATTGATTACACGCGTGGAGTCCGAAGCTGGGCAAAGTCAGCAATCGAACTGAACTTACAATAATTAGACAAAGGTTTTATATGGGTACAACAACAAAGCCCCCTCTTTTGCAAAAACAGACAAAATACAGCTTACGTCAATCTAAACCACAAAATGTTCCTACTAACTTTAACATAGTTTTAAGACCATTACGTCTCATCTCCATCCCGGTGTCGCACCATGAGCGCCTCCTTATCTCCCCGAAGATCAGGTGCACTTCCTGTAAGCATCTGACAATATGCCGGCACAATTTGCAATTGCAGCAAAAACACATCTTCACTTCTTAGCTACCAAAATAGATCTATTATGGTGTGTATGTGTGTGTGTGAGTGTGTGTGTATGTGGGTGCCTGCTGTGTAGGCTAAGTATGTGTCATGACCTCGTCTGCACCCCAGCTCACCTCACACCTCTAGTCTTAGCCAGACATAAGGCCTGTGCACATACACAGCTGAACTCTGTGTGATTTCTAGGCTAAATGTCACAGTCAAATGATGATACTCAAACCATGAAGGAAACTTACTCAAACTGAACATAAATGAAACTTAAGACTTACTCAAAGGATGTAAGGTGTAAATGATAAAAACTTAAATCTTAACTCTAAAGGATATAAGTAATAAAAGATAAAAATCACTCTAGGCGTTTGTCATGTAAGCAGGTGTGTTGCCATTCCTTTCAGAGCTCCTGTCCTCCTCACCGTGTATTGGCTGATCCTTAACGCCTGCCAAGAGTTTCTGACCCTCAGTTGACCAGGAGCCACAGCTCTTTAATAAGCTCAAATACAATCATGTATAAAAGATTAAAATCATTTTCATAACAAAAGTTCTCTCTTCTCAGATCTACCAATATGTTTGCTCGTCTCTACTACAGTTTAATCATTGAAAATTACACTGATCAGCATACTTTGTGGAAATCACAGATTACATAATGGCAAAAGCATTTTTCAGACCCCTCAGTAGCCAACCTTTACATGGAGGAAGTGGAAAGAAAGGCTCTTGGCTCTTTTAAAGGGAGAGTACCCAGCCACTGGTACAGATATGTAGACGACACCTGGGTCAAAATCAAGACACAAGAAGTGGAATCCTTCACTACGCACATTAACGCCGTGGATAAAAACATCAAGTTCACCAGGGAAGACACAAAGGATAACTGTTTGCCTTTCCTGGACTGCGCTGTGCACATTGAAGAGAATGGCAACCTCAACATTGAAGTTTACCGGAAGCCCACACACACGGACCAGTACCTCCTCGTTGACTCCCATCACCCTCTGGAACACAAACTTGGAGTAATTAGGACCCTACACCACCGGGCAGAACATGTTCCCTCTAAGCCTGAAGGGAAAAAGAAGGAACACACACATGTAAAGGAAGCATTGAAAACATGCGGTTATCCGAACTGGGCGTTCATAAAGTCAGCAAAGAGGCACAGAAAAGAAGATCAGACACCAGCGAGGGAGGATAAGAAAGACAGACGCAACAACGTTGTCATCCCCTATGTAGCCGGTGTATCAGAGAAACTCAGGAGAGTTTTCTCCAAGCACGACATCCCAGTGTACTTCAGACCCAGCAACACACTCAGACACAAACTGGTTCACCCCAAAGACAAAACTCCAAAACACAGACTTAACAACGTGGTGTATGCTGTACAGTGCAGCGAGGAATGCCCAGACCTCTACATTGGCGAGACCAAACAGCCACTTCACAAGCGCATGGCACAACATAGAAGAGCCACCTCCACGGGACAAGACTCAGCAGTCCATCTGCATCTTAAGGATAAAGGTCACTCTTTCGAGGATGCCAATGTTCACATTTTGGACAGAGAGGACAGATGGTTTGAAAGAGGAGTGAAAGAGGCCATCTATGTCCACTGTGAGCGACCATCTTTGAACAGAGGCGGTGGTTTACGACACCAACTGTCTGCCATCTATAATCCAGTTTTGAGTTCCCTCCCCAGACGCCTTAACGCCCACTCACATCCTGGGCCATCTGACCTCAGGAATTCACATGACAAGGTGGGGCCAGATTTCACAATGAGCTCACCCGAAACCCTGGCTGATTAGGTCCCACACCCGCTTTCACACCTTGGCGCATGTGATTAGAGGATCACCAGGGGTCCTTTGTCCCTCCTTGGGGATACTCCCACTGGGTTTAAATCTGGGACTCTCGGCCATTTGACCTTAGAACTGAAGAAGCTTCTCGGATGAGAGGTGAAACGTCTTCAAGCAACTTAAAGAAGTCCAGACGCTTTTCTTTGCAAACTCCTTTGACTACGATGACCTGGATGACTGAGAACCTTCACAGACAAAGAACTGGGCCCACACAGCTATCCTAATCCTCAGAGAGCATTACAATAATAGTATAGAGGAGGAAACTAATAATCTGCTTGAGTTCCCCAGACATGACTGGAAAGGCCCCTTTGAGATTGCCACGTCTTGGGCAAAAAGAAACCTGGGCCGACGCCTTCAACCAGAATCACTGGAACAGGCTCAAGCAGTCATCATATCGAAGCTGGCAGACCTGAGCACAACTACCACAGCAGTTGGATCAGAATATGCCACCAGGGTCACAACACAACAACCACAGGTGAGCAATGCCGGCACGCAGAGGAAAACGACAGAACTCCCTGCTGAAACAGCGCCGCCGGCCCCCCAGCACACGACACCCATCACGCCACAGAGGGACCGGATTATTGCTGTCTCAGCTGAGATCCACGCTCCACCTGCAACCAACACTGTGCACAAATCCACTGCGGCAACGATGACTGACCCCATCCGAGGGGACTGGTCACCCTTTATGGAGAGAGGGAATGAAGGAGAAGACGAGCTGATGACCACTATCCCCCTTATAACAACAGAACCCACTGAAGCGAGGCCGAAAGTGCAGAGGGATAAGAGAATTCCTAACGAGTCCCATATAATGGCTACTGAAGAGCATCCATCTACTTCAACCCAGCCACCACAACCTGCTTCGACCATGGATATAGAGGTTCTGGACATCGCACAGGATGAATCCACCCACACAAACACAGAGGAGGACATTGCAGCAAGTGAGCCTAGACCACAACACTGAGCATCACATTCTGGAGTGCCACGTGGAGTTCAGGAAAAACTCAAATCCTGCGTTCAGACCCGCCTCCAAACGAGATTAGTAGAAGAATCATCCTCCTCCTCATCTTCCCCTCCTCCCTTGACAGCTCCACCGGATCAGCGGATGTGCACCCCTACAAAACATCCTGGCACACGGAGAAAACAAAGAGACTGGCATCTACACATAAAGGAATCCATAGTGATCATCGGAGACTCCAACATCAGTAGAATTCCCCCATATGCAGCCGATGGCATCCAGATTGACAGTTTTCCTGGAGCCAAATGGTGCCACGCAGAGACCTTACTGGAGAAGGCCACCAGTGAAAGATCAGTGACGAACATGATTCTCTCTTTTGGCCTGAACAACAGATCCCAGAGGGATAAGACTGTATCAGTGACAGAGCTGAAAAGGGCACTGAGGGCGGCACAGGAGAAATTTCCAGGAGCTGATATTCGTATTCCTGTGATTAACTTTTCCTCTGCCCTTCCCCAACCAGAAAAGGAGACTCTGCTACATTTAAATGACTTTATTTCAGGTCTTAAAGAACATATCCCCGCACTCCCTGAGGAGGACTTCGCCACGGAGAGAGATGACATTCACTGGACAGATGATACTGCTGAATGTATGCTACAACACTGGAGTGAGTGTGTAAATGGGGACTCCCCATAAACCCAATTAGACGGGAGGGGGTGAGTAATGGTGTAATTAATTTGTCTACTAAATTCCAACCTTCCACTGCTCAGCTGACCCTGTTGAACAGAGGCCTTAACTTTATTCCCACGATAGGTTGTAATAAACATCTGCTTCTACAATGCAAATTTGACATGCAAAAATATCACAGAAGGCTCAAATTAGCAATACATTATGGGGATAAAGATGAATCAGAACCCTGACCTTTTACACCCAAGTCTGACTGGTCTCCCCCCTTGAGCCAGCTTCCACCTCAGGTAACCACTTTGGTGAGAGCAGACTATGATTTTTTTCATAATCAGTTTCACATAAACCACATTAAGCCCAATTTATTGAAAGAGGAAACAAAAGCCCTTAAGGAACTAAAAGAAAACAAACACATCATTTTGAAGCCAGCAGACAAAGGAAGTGCTGTTGTCATCCTGGACAGGGAACAATACCTACAGGAAGGCTACAGACAACTTAATGATGAAACATATTATGCCAAATTAAATAAACCAATTTATTTGGAGACCCTACCTATCGTGGAGAGAATAATAAATAGTCTACACCAAAAGAAATTTATCAACTCAAAACAAAAGAGCTATCTGTTAGGTTCTTCTGAGCCCAGGGGAAGGTTGTTCTATATGTTACCAAAAATCCATAAGGATCCGGCCAAGTGGAGTGTTCCTTTCCAGGTGCCTCCGGGACGTCCTATAGTTTCAGACTGCGAAAGTGAAACCTATTACACGGCAGAGTACTTAGAACATTTTTTGACTCCCCTGTCCACAAGACATCCCAGCTATATAAAAGATACTTATGATTTTGTGAACAAAGTAAGACAAATAGAAATCCCTGATGAAGCCTTCTTGTTCTCTATTGATATCGACAGCCTTTACACAAACATTGACATCCAAGAAGGAATTAACTCAATTAGACGAATTTTCCAAAAATATCCAGACAAAAAGAGACCAGACAAAGAATTAATACAATTACTGGAAATTAACCTCACAAGAAATGACTTCGAATTCAACAGGGATTTCTATTTACAGGTAAAGGGTACAGCCATGGGTAAAAAATTTGCTCCAGCTTATGCCAATATTTTTATGGCAGAATGGGAGACTGAAGCCCTAAGCAAATGTATTAAAAAACCACTATATTATTACAGATTTCTGGATGACATTTGGGGAATATGGCATCACTCTGAGCAGGATTTTGAGGGATTCCTGAATACCCTAAATGGCCATAATGCCTCAATAAAACTTAAATCCACAATTCATAAAACTACGATTGATTTCCTGGACACCACCACATTCCAGGGCCCAAATTTTCTAATTGAACACAAATTGGATGTAAAAGTGTTTTTTAAACCCACTGACACGCATGCCCTGCTGTTTAAAAGCAGTTTCCACCCAAAGCACACCTTTGCTGGGCTAATTAAGTCACAACTACTCAGATTTCACAGAATCTGCACACAGCAGAGTGATTTCAAACAGGCCACCAAAATCCTATTTGCGGCACTCGCCACTAGAGGGTACTCTCGCTCCTTCTTAAGAAAATGCCTCAAATCATTTCTACTAACTAAACCAATTGATGTATCCCCTATTCTCCCAGTGGTGGTGACATATACCCCTGCAACTTGCAAATTGGTCTGGGTAATCAGGAACCACTTTCAGAATCTTCTTCAAAAAAACCAAATTTTGACTGATCATAAGATAATCGCAGCCTTTAGGAGGAACAGGAACCTGGGTGATGTCCTTGTTAAGGCAAAGGTGCCACCCCTCTCTCAGCCTAAATCCAGAGACCATGGACAATTTTTTCAACACCAGAAGTGGATTAGGAGCTTCTCCAATAAGGAGGTCTTCTTATCACAGTGCAAAGGCACTCCCAGATCCAAAAACTGTGTATACTTGATCACCTGTAAAAAATGTGGTTTACAGTATGTCGGTGAGACAGGCAATACTCTGTTAACCAGATTCACACAGCACGGGTACAACATCTTAAAGAGAAAGAAAACCCATACGTACCCGGTAAGACACTTTTTATCCCATGGCTGGGAATCTGTTAAGGCGACTGTCATACAATCAAATCCTAGATGGTCAGTCCAGCAGAGGAGGGCTGAAAAGATTTGGATTGCCAGATTAAACACGATGTATCCCAGGGGATTGACTGAAAAGGGATTCTGAATACCAGAGATTTGGTGTTATGTATGTAGTCATTGTTATATGTGTGTTTCTAGTTCTATTATGATGATATGCTTGTTATATGTGTGTTTCTAGTTCTATTATGAATATTATGCTTATTACTTGTTTCCATTCAACACACATTATTCTAACATCCCATCCCTGAAACTTATCCTAACCCTAACCTCACGAAACCCCATGCTGTTACTTTTTTGAGCCCTAAACCTAACCTTTCCCCTCCCCTCCCCTATCTATGTGTGAAAATGGAATACAACCCCTTTGCAGGTCTGTGGTGGGACCATGTGGACCCCTGAGTGGAGAAAAAGGAAGGCCTGTGCATTGAAGCCCGGCCGCCTTCGGCGACGGAACTTCCACTTTGTTTCCCCTAGTACCAACATTCCCCAACATTCCAGAGTTCCAACATTCCCCAACATTCCGGAGTTCGAACATTCCCCAACATTCCAGAGTTCCAATATTCCGGAGTTCCAACATTCCCCAACATTCCCGAGTTCGAACATTCCAGAGTTCCAAAATTCCCCAACATTCCGGAGTTCCAACATTCCCCAACATTCCGGAGTTCCAACATTCCCCGAAAATCCAGAATTCCAACATTCCCGAGTTCCAACATTCCCCAACATTCCGGAGTCCCAACATTCCCGAGTACCAACATTCCCCAACATTCCGGAGTTCCAACATTCCCCAAAATTCCACAGTTCCAACATTCCCGAGTTCCAACATTCCCCAACCTTCCGGAGTCTCAACATTCCCGAGTACCAACATTCCCCAACATTCCGGAGTTCCAACATTGCCCAACATTCCGCAGTTCCAACATTCCCCAACATTCCAGAGTACCAACATTCCCCAACATTCCGGAGATCCAACATTCCGGAGTTCCAACATTCCCCAACATTCCAGAGTTCCAACATTCGGGAGTTCCAACCTTCCCGAGTTCCAACATTCCCCAACATTCCAGAATTCCAACATTCCCCAACATTCCGCAGTTCCAACATTCTCCAACATTCTGCAGTTCCAACATTCCCGAGTTCCAACATTCCGGAGTTCCAACATTCCCCAACATTCCAGAGTTCCAACATTCCCCAACATTCCGGAGATCCAACATTCCCCAACATTCCGGAGATCCAACATTCCCGAGTTCCAACATACCCCAACATTCCGGAGTTCCAACATTCCCCAACATTCCGGAGTTCCAACATTCCGGAGTTCCAACATTCCCCAAAATTCCAGAGTTCCAACATTCCCCAACATTCCGGAGTCCCAACATTCCCGTGTACCAACATTCCCCAACATTCCGGAGATCCAACATTCCGGAGTTCCAACATTCCCCAACATTCCGCAGTTCCAACATTCCCGAGTTCCAACATTCCCCAACATTCCAGAGTGCCAACATTCCCGAGTTCCAACATTCCCCAACATTCCAGAGTTCCAATATTCCCCAACATTCCGGACTCCCAACATTCCCGAGTACCAACATTCCCCAACATTCCCGAGTTCCAACATTCCCCAACATTCCGGAGTTCCAACATTCCGGGGTTCCAACATTCCCCAACACTCCCGAGTTCCAACATTCCCCAACATTCCAGAGTTCCCACATTCCAGAGTTCCAACATTCCCGAGTTCCAACACTCCCCAACATTCCGGAGTTCCAACATTCCCCAACATTCCGGAGTTCCAACATTCCCGAGTTCCAACATTCCCCAATATTCAGGAGTTCCAACATTCCGGAGTTCCAACATTCCCCAACATTCCAGAGTTCCAACATTCCCCAACATTCCGGAGATCCAACATTCCGGAGTTCCAACATTCCCCAACATTCCAGAGTTCCAATATTCCCCAACATTCCGGACTCCCAACATTCCCGAGTACCAACATTCCCCAACATTCCCGAGTTCCAACATTCCGGAGTTCCAACTTTGCCCAAAATTCCGCAGTTCCAACATTCCCGAGTTCCAACATTCCCCAACATTCCCGAGTTCCAACATTCCCCAACATTCCGGAGTTCCAACATTCCGGAGTTTCAACATTCCCCAACACTCCCGAGTTCCAACATTCCCCAACATTCCAGAGTTCCCACATTCCAGAGTTCCAACATTCCCCAACATTCCAGAGTTCCAACATTCCTGACTTCCAACATTCCCCAACATTCCAGACTTCCAACATTCCCCAACATTCTCAAGTTCCAACATTCCCCAACAATCCAGAGTTCCAACAATCCCCAACATTCCGGAGTTCCAACATTCCCCAACATTCCCGAGTTCCAACATTCCCCAACATTCCAGAGTGCCAACATTCCTGAGTTCCAACATTCCCAAACATTCCAGAGTTCCAACATTCCGGAGTTCCAACATTCCGGAGTTCCAACATTCCCCAAAATTCCAGAGTTCCAACATTCCCCAACATTCCGGAGTCCCAATATTCCCGAGTACCAACATTCCCCAACATTCGGGAGTTCCAACATTGCCCAACATTCCGCAGTTCCAACATTCCCGAGTTCCAACATTCCCCAACATTCCAGACTTCCAACATTCCCCAACATTCCAGAGTTCCAACATTCCCCAACATTCCAGACTTTCAACATTCCCCAACATTCCAGAGTTCCAACATTCCCCAACAATCCAGAGTTCCAACATTCCCCAACATTCCAGACTTCCAACATTCCCCAACATTCCAGAGTTCCAACATTCCCCAACATTCCAGACTTTCAACATTCCCCAACAATCCAGAGTTCCAACATTCCCCAACATTCCAGAGTTCCAACATTCCCCAACATTCCGGAGTTCCAACATTCCCCAAAATTCCCGAGTTCGAACATTCCCCAACAATTTTGAGTTTCAACATTCCCCAACATTCCCGAGTTCCAACATTACGGAGTTCCGACATTCCCAAAATTCCAGACTTCCAACATTCCCCAACATTCCAGAGTTCCAACATTCCCCAACATTCCAGAGTTCCAATATTCCCCAACATTCGGACTCCCAACATTCCAGTACCAACATTCCCCAACATTCCGAGTTCCAACATTCGGAGTTCCAACTTTGCCCAAAATTCGCAGTTCCAACATTCCCGAGTTCCAACATTCCCCAACATTCCCGAGTTCCAACATTCCCCAACATTCGGAGTTCCAACATTCCCCAACATTCCAGAGTTCCCAACATTCCAGAGTTCCAACATTCGGAGTTCCAACATTCACCAACATTCGGAGTTCCAACATTCGGAGTTCCAACATTCCCCATCATTCGGAGTTCCAACATTCCCCAACATTCCAGAGTTCCAACATTCGGAGTTCCAACATTCCCCAACATTCGGAGTTCCAACATTCGGAGTTCCAACATTCCCCATCATTCGGAGTTCCAACATTCCCCAACCTTCCAGAGTTCTAACATTCCCGAGTTCCAACATTCGGAGTTCCAACATTCGGAGTTCCAACATTCCCCAACATTCCAGAGTTCCAACATTCCCCAACATTCCCGAGTTCCAACATTCCCCAACATTCGGAGTTCCAACATTCCCCAACATTCCAGAGTTCCAACATTCCAGAGTTCCAACATTCGGAGTTCCAACATTCACCAACATTCGGAGTTCCAACATTCGGAGTTCCAACATTCCCCAACATTCGGAGTTCCAAACATTCGGAGTTCCAACATTCCCATCATTCGGAGTTCCAACATTCCCCAACCTTCCAGAGTTCTAACATTCCCGAGTTCCAACATTCGGAGTTCCAACATTTCGAGTTCCAACATTCCCCAACATTCCGGATTTCCAACATTCCCCAACATTCCGGAGTTCCAACATTCCGGAGTTCCAACATTCCCCAACATTCCAGAGTTCCAACATTCCAGAGTTCCAACATTCCGGAGTTCCAACATTCACCAACATTCCGGAGTTCCAACATTCCGGAGTTCCAACATTCCCCATCATTCCGGAGTTCCAACATTCCCCAACATTCCAGAGTTCCAACATTCCGGAGTTCCAACATTCCCCAACATTCCGGAGTTCCAACATTCCGGAGTTCCAACATTCCCCATCATTCCGGAGTTCCAACATTCCCCAACCTTCCAGAGTTCTAACATTCCCGAGTTCCAACATTCCGGAGTTCCAACATTCCGGAGTTACAACATTCCCCAACATTCCAGAGTTCCAACATTCCCCAACATTCCCGAGTTCCAACATTCCCCAACATTCCGGAGTTCCAACATTCCCCAACATTCCAGAGTTCCAACATTCCAGAGTTCCAACATTCCGGAGTTCCAACATTCACCAACATTCGGAGTTCCAACATTCGGAGTTCCAACATTCCCCAACATTCGGAGTTCCAACATTCCAGAGTTCCAACATTCCGGAGTTCCAACATTCACCAACATTCCGGAGTTCCAACATTCCGGAGTTCCAACATTCCCCAACATTCCGGAGTTCCAACATTCCGGAGTTCCAACATTCCCCATCATTCCGGAGTTCCAACATTCCCCAACCTTCCAGAGTTCTAACATTCCCGAGTTCCAACATTCCGGAGTTCCAACATTCCGGAGTTCCAACATTCCCCAACATTCCGGATTTCCAACATTCCCCAACATTCCGGAGTTCCAACATTCCCCAACATTCCGGAGTTCCAACATTCCCCAACATTCCGGAGTTCCAACATTCCCCAACATTCCGGAGTTCCAACATTCCGGAGTTCCAACATTCCCCAAAATTCCAGAGTTCCAACATTCCCCAACATTCCGGAGTCCCAACATTCCCGAGTTCCAACATTCCCCAACATTCCGGAGTTCCAACATTCCAGAGTTCCAACATTCCCCAACATTCCAGAGTTCCAATATTCCCCAACATTCCGGACTCCCAACATTCCCGAGTACCAACATTCCCCAACATTCCCGAGTTCCAACATTCCGGAGTTCCAACTTTGCCCAAAATTCCGCAGTTCCAACATTCCCGAGTTCAAACATTCCCCAACATTCCCGAGTTCCAACATTCCCCAACATTCCAGAGTTCCAATATTCCCCAACATTCCGGACTCCCAACATTCCCGAGTACCAACATTCCCCAACATTCCAGAGTTCCCACATTCCAGAGTTCCAACATTCCCCAACGTTCCGGAGTTCCAACATTGCCCAACATTCCGCAGTTCCAACATTCCCGAGTTCCAACATTCCCCAACATTCCAGACTTCCAACATTCCCCAACATTCCAGAGTTCCAACATTCCCCAACATTCCAGACTTTCAACATTCCCCAACATTCCAGAGTTCCAACATTCCCCAACAATCCAGAGTTCCAACATTCCCCAACATTCCAGACTTCCAACATTCCCCAACATTCCAGAGTTCCAACATTCCCCAACATTCCAGACTTTCAACATTCCCCAACAATCCAGAGTTCCAACATTCCCCAACATTCCAGAGTTCCAACATTCCCCAACATTCCGGAGTTCCAACATTCCCCAAAATTCCCGAGTTCGAACATTCCCCAACAATTTTGAGTTTCAACATTCCCCAACATTCCCGAGTTCCAACATTACGGAGTTCCGACATTCCCCAAAATTCCAGACTTCCAACATTCCCCAACATTCCAGAGTTCCAACATTCCCCAACATTCCAGAGTTCCAATATTCCCCAACATTCCGGACTCCCAACATTCCCGAGTACCAACATTCCCCAACATTCCCGAGTTCCAACATTCCGGAGTTCCAACTTTGCCCAAAATTCCGCAGTTCCAACATTCCCGAGTTCCAACATTCCCCAACATTCCCGAGTTCCAACATTCCCCAACATTCCGGAGTTCCAACATTCCCCAACATTCCAGAGTTCCAACATTCCAGAGTTCCAACATTCCGGAGTTCCAACATTCACCAACATTCCGGAGTTCCAACATTCCGGAGTTCCAACATTCCCCATCATTCCGGAGTTCCAACATTCCCCAACATTCCGGAGTTCCAACATTCCAGAGTTCCAACATTCCCCAACATTCCAGAGTTCCAATATTCCCAACACATTCGGACTCCCAACATTCCAGTACCAACATTCCCCAACATTCCCGAGTTCCAACATTCGGAGTTCCAACTTTCCCCATCATTCGGAGTTCCAACATTCCCCAACATTCCAGAGTTCCAACATTCCAGAGTTCCAACATTCCCCAACATTCCAGAGTTCCAATATTCCCCAACATTCCGGACTCCCAACATTCCCGAGTACCAACATTCCCCAACATTCCCGAGTTCCAACATTCCGGAGTTCCAACTTTCCCCATCATTCCGGAGTTCCAACATTCCCCAACATTCCAGAGTTCCAACATTCCAGAGTTCCAACATTCCCCAACATTCCAGAGTTCCAATATTCCCCAACATTCCGGACTCCCAACATTCCCGAGTACCAACATTCCCCAACATTCCCGAGTTCCAACATTCCGGAGTTCCAACTTTGCCCAAAATTCCGCAGTTCCAACATTCCCGAGTTCCAACATTCCCCAACATTCCCGAGTTCCAACATTCCCCAACATTCGGAGTTCCAACATTCGGAGTTCCAACATTCCCAACACTCCCGAGTTCCAACATTCCCCAACATTCCAGAGTTCCCACATTCCAGAGTTCCAACATTCCCGAGTTCCAACACTCCCCAACATTCCGGAGTTCCAACATTCCCCAACATTCCGGAGTTCCAACATTCACGAGTTCCAACATTCCCAAATATTCAGGAGTTCCAACATTCCGGAGTTCCAACATTCCCCAACATTCCAGAGTCCCAACATTCCCCAACATTCCGGAGATCCAACATTCCCCAACATTCCGCAGTTCCAACATTCCGGAGTTCCAACATTCCGGAATTCCAACATTCCCCAACATTCCAGAGTTCCAACATTCCCGAGTTCCAACGTTCCGGAGTTCCAACATTCCGGAGTTCCAACATTCCCCAACATTCCGGAGTTCCAACATTCCCCAACATTCCCAACATTCCCTAACATTCCGGATTTCCAACATTCCCCAACATTCCGGAGTCCCAACATTCCCGAGTCCCAACATTCCCCAATATTACGGAGTTCCAACATTCCCGAGTTCCAACATTCCCCAACATTCCGGACTCTCAACATTCCCGAGTACCAACATTCCCCAACATTCCAGAGTTCCAACATTCCCCAACATTCCGGAGATCCAACATTCCCCAACATTCCGGAGATCCAACATTCCCGAGTTCCAACATTCCCCAACATTCCGGAGTTCCAACATTCCCCAACATTCCTGGGTTCCAACAATCCCGAGTTCCAACATTCCACAGTTCCAACATTCCAGAGTTCCAACATTCCCCAACATTCCCGAGTTCCAACATTCCCAAATTCCAACATTCCCCAACATTCCCGAGTTCCAACATTTCCCAACATTCCGGTATTCCAACATTCCCGAGTTCCAACATTCCCGAGTACCAACATTCCACAACATTCCGGAGTTCCAACATTCCGGAGTTCCAACAATCCCCAACATTCCGGAGTTCCAACATTCCCCAACATTCCCGAGTTCCAACATTCCCGAGTTCCAACATTCCCCAGTTCCAACATTCCCCAACATTCCGGAATTCAAACATTCCGGAGTTCCAACATTTCCTAACATTCCGGAGTTCCAACAATCCCGAGTTCCAACATTCCCGAGTTCCAACATTCCCCAACATTCCGGAGTTCCAACATTCCCCAACGTTCCGGAGTTCCAACATTCCCCTACATTCCCGAGTTCCAACATTCCCCAACATTCCCGAATTCCAACATTCCCGAGTTCCAACATTCCCGAGTTGAAACATTCCCCACCATTCCCGAGTTCCAACATTCCCCAACATTCAAGAGTTCCAACATTCCCGAGTTCCAACATTTCCCAACATTCCCGAGTTCCAACATTCCTAAAACATTCCGGAGTTCCAACATTCCCAAGTTCCAACATTCCCAAACATTCCCAAGTTCCAACATTCCCGAGTTCCAACATTCCCCAACATTCCCGAGTTCCAACATTCCCGAGTTCCAACATTCCCGAGTTCCAACATTCCCCAACATTCCAGAGTTCCAACATTCCCCAAAATTCCAGAGTTCCAACATTCCCCAACAATTTTGAGTTCCAACATTCCCCAACATTCCAGAGTTCCAACATTCCCGAGTTCCAAAATTCCCGAGTTCCAACATTCCCCAAAATTCCAGAGTTCCAACATTCCCGAGTTCCAACATTCCCCAACATTCCGGACTCTCAACATTCCCGAGTACCAACATTCCCCAACATTCCGGAGTTCCAACATTGCCCAACATTCCGCAGATCCAACATTCACCAACATTCCAGAGTACCAACATTCCCCAACATTCCGGAGATCCAACATTCCGGAGTTCCAACATTCCCCAACATTCCGCAGTTCCAACATTCCCGACTTCCAACATTCCCGAGTTCCAACATTTCGGAGTTCCAACATTCCCGAGTTCCAACATTCCCCAACATTCCGGAGTTCCAACATTCCCCAACATTCCGGAGTTCCAACATTCCGGAGTTCCAACATTCCCCAACATTCCGCAGTTCCAACATTCCCGAGTTCCAACATTCCCGAGTTCCAACATTCCCCAACATTCCCGAGTTCCAACATTCCCGAGTTCCAACATTCCCCAACATTCCAGAGTTCCAACATTCCCCAACATTTCGGAGTTCAACATTCCCCAACATTCCGCAGTTCCAACATTCCCGACTTCCAACATTCCCCAAAATTCCAGAGTTCCAACATTCCGCAGTTCCAACATTCCCGAGTTCCAACATTCCCGAGTTCTAACATTTCGGAGTTCCAACATTCCCCAACATTCCGGAGTTCCAACATTCCGGAGCTCCAACATTCCCCAACATTCCAGAGTTCCAACATTCCCGAACATTCCGGAGTTCCAACATTCCCCAACATTCCGGAGTTCCAACATTCCGGAGTTCCAACATTCCCCAACCTTCCGGAGTTCCAACATTCCCCAACATTCCAGAGTTCCAACATTCCCGAACATTCCGGAGTTCCAACGTTCCCCAACATTCCAGAGTTCCAACATTCCCCAATATTCCGGAGTTCCAACATTCCGGAGTTCCAACATTCCTAAAACATTCCGGAGTTCCAACATTCCCAAGTTCCAACATCCCCCAACAAACCAGAGTTCCAACATTCCCGAACATTCCGGAGTTCCAACGTTCCCCAACATTCCGGAGTTCCAACATTCCCAAACATTTCCAAGTTCCAACATTCCCGAGTTCTTAACATTCCCCAACATTCCCGAGTTCCAACATTCCCCAACATTTCGGAGTTCAACATTCCCCAACATTCCGCAGTTCCAACATTCCCGACTTCCAACATTC